>NC_028645.1:83091281-83117857 GCF_001406875.1 Solanum pennellii
CCCCCCCCCCCCCTCCTTTTTTTTTTTCTTTTCTCTGTGTGTGTGTGTGCAGGGGGGCATAATTAGGGAGCATGCTGCCAAGAAAAGCTTACTTCTCCATGCTGGCACATAAGACCAGGACTTTATCATATATAGGAACTGACTATCAAAATCTCAATCTCACAGTTCCTATCTACCTCCAACCACTCTCTTCCTCTACCGCTCATATATATGTCAAATTATAGGATAAGCAATGAACTAAGGATCCTGGTCTTGTGGAGAGAAACGAGTCACTAATCCCCAACAATTTAAGAAAAATGAATTAAATAAAAGAACAAGCTGATACAAACTCAAGTTGGTAGCTCCAACTGGCAGCAAACAAAATCGACAATGAAGAGGAATAGGATGCTGATGAAGCATTAAGAATCAATGTACGAGACGCAAGTAAGATAAATTCATACAAGAGTACTTCTTGAAAAAAGAATTTTTCCTTCACTGACCTGGATAGTAGTTTAAGAGTGCCACTTCATTTTTTAAGATGATAATTGAGTCCTATGTGAGTACTCATAGATAGCACTTACCAGTGCAAGTAAAACTGTGGTCAGACAAAACATGAGCCTTACGCACATTAATTTTTTTTTATGACAAGGGAAACCCACAGCCGCTACCCTTTCGGTGGACACAGGGTAAAACCTCGCTCCTATGCAATAGCTCGCAAACTACATAGGAGAGGTAACCCACACTAGGCAAAGCATTACGTAAATTATTATCATCCACATTTGATGTGAAAGTAACACATTTTGATAGGCTCTCTAATTGTTAAAATGTCATAAGACATCATATTTTGAGGTGACTGTCAAAATTTGTAATATCAGCTAAGGAACAATATTGAGGCTAGTAAGCCGCAAGCCAAATGAATATACAATTTACATGGATTAGTTGTTTAAAGATCTGTGCAATAAGCTATAACAAGCAAGGAAATATTTTCAGCATATGGGTCAATTTTGAGCACAGTACCCATATTGAAGTCCTATAAATTGACACAATCTCCAAAGAAAGAAAGAAAATAAAGCAACAACGTTAATTTCACATTGTCATACCTTTTATGTGCACCATCATGTACAAAAAGATGATGCAAACTGCATACTAGTACATCAACATGAGGAAGCAGTAATCTCCTAAGCGGGTTGTCTTCATTACCTAGCTCAATATCAAGATATAACAGATTCTCCACAAACTTGAGTACCGAGGAAACGATGGCATCTGATGCTGTTGAGACTGCTAGCATCGAAAATACATCAGGAACAAGATTCTTTTCTCGGGACAACAGAGGCACAAGTTTGGAACTTCTACTCATAGCCAGAAAACAAGAGAATAATGAGCTTGCTTTCTCACTACTAGCACCTTCCTGTTTGAAACTGGCAACTAAGGGTTTTACTGACATAAAGAACAAATCCCAAAATTCAGGACTGAAATCATGATCTTCAAATTTGCTAAGGATAAAAGAGATAATCTTCAGGCATAAAGATCTCAAATCCTTGCACTGCTTTGCAGCCATGTTTGTCTGCACAAAAACAAAGACATTGATTAATAAAAAAAATTTATTCAGTATTTTCAAACATTGGTTAATAAGTATTTCTTCATTAAAAATTTGCAACTTCACCAGAAACACAGAGCCGCCTTTCTTCTAATAAGGTAAATAATTTGATTATCAATTGAGGGGAACCCCGTATGCAAACCATATATTAAAAGAGAACCTACATCAAAACATGGTTCTCAACAAAAACGATCCAATCCTCCATACAAATAGGGACCTCGCAAATACACCAAAAAGAAACTGAGATAAAACACTTATTTGCATTTTCACAAAGTCTAGTTTCACCCATTCAAATGCCATCTTACTGCTCTCTATCCAAATGATCTACATGATTGCACTTCTCTTCCCCCTTCTATGGGTCCAACTTTGCACAACTTCCTTCACAGTACCCAGCATCACCCATTGCATACCAAACAAATCAAGGGCCCTTAGAGGTGGCCCTTAATTTGTTTAGCTTCCTCCCACGCCTTCATGATACTCCTCCACAAACCACACCCTAACACAAAGTTTCCTGTAGTTTTCTCAGAGATTACATAGAGGAAAACTACGTTAGCAGTAGCTAAAAGTTCTTGAATTCCTCTCGAGATCAAACTTATATACCCATGAAAAGAAAATGGCGTACTATACAGAGTGTTCCTGTGGCCTATTGAAACCAAAATGAAGTTTACTCTAACTGGAAAAATGGGCAAATTCATACCTCCCATCCCTTCCCCATTCTAAGCCATAAATTTTATGAATAATTAACCAAACCACCCTCCAAAAAGCTAGCTCTTTTAGGTTATTGCTCAAAGGTGATCTGGCCAAGAAAAGGAATACGAATACTGCCAACCACCAAAAACCAAATCAAGGGATATACAAAATCATCTACTATTAATATCTAGCGTCAACCACCTAATACAATATTTTGGCAGTCCTTTTTTCTAAAATTAAACCTGCTAGACTTGCAGCAGATGATGACATTACCACGATTTTATCCTCTAGTTGGTGAGCATGATCAGCCAGCACCCCATCATTTCGTGTGCCTTCAAGAGTTGATGTACAGCTGTCCAAGAGACGCACAATGCATCCCATAAACAGATCAAGAAAAGGGCTAATGTGCACTTCATCAAAAACAGCTACAATATCCTCAATTACATGTAGAAAACCATATCTCTTCTTCCATGAAATGGCATTGATACATTCTCTGGAAAAATGCTCCAAAACACTAAATGAGTCAAGCCCATGCAGAAGAACTCCAGGTGTAGTCCAGGGCCATGCACTCTTCGCCGCAGCACCTTGTGAAGCCGATACAAGGGGTTTTATCAGCAAAGCAAAGAAAAGAGGAAGCTCTTCAATATCTAGCTGAGCTAAGAAGCCAAGAATTGCCTTTCGATGATGGACACTTGCATGCTGAGACAAATAATGCATTGAGTTACTGTATTATACTGGATATGGTAAATAAAGAAGAAAACATAGAACGGGAAACAAAAAGCTATGATACTAGAGGCCAGAGAAAATTGAATAAATTTCATATATACCTTACGAGAAGCGAGCGCCTTTAACTTTCTGACTTTTGGAGACAGTACTCTGATAACAATAGGCACAAGGAAAGCTCTATGCCTCGTATCAACAAGATCTGATTCCCTAGATAAGCTCCACGTAGTGAGCTCCTCCCTCAGACTTTTCGAATTTATCAGATTTTTTAGATGCTGCTCATATGGAAGTAAGAAGTCATCTTTCCAATTTAACAGGCAATCAAGGACCTTACTTTGCAAGTCAGCATCATCTTCCTCAAGAAGCCTGAACCCCCACCCCCAAAAAAAAATAAAGAAGGAAGAATGCAATGAATAAGTAACCTCAAAAAGATTTAATGAAGTACACTAATTTTGACTATTGAGAATAATCCACTATGCAAACCTGTACAGTAAAACCTCCTTGAAGAATTGATTGAGATAAAAAGACCTAGGGTTTCGCATCAGTCTGAATAAGGACAACCATTCTTGAAGAACGTTTTTCCACTCTTTCCCCTTACAACTCTCCTGATTGTATAATTCCACACTGCATTTTCCAGAACAAGCAGATAAGCACTGGTCAATTGGAGAAGATAGAAGCGCGCGCACACCAAACCTTAAAAACTATAGTTGAAAAATAAAATGCACCTCTTAAGATCTTCAATATTATAGCCTAGGAACTTCAAGAACAGAGGTATGATTTGTCGTGAACGCGATTCAGCAACAGATGGAATTCTCTGTAAGCACTGAATCAACAAGGAAAAAACTGTTGCACATGACGCACCATCAGACACCGGACAGACATAAGTCCTAAAGCTTCCATTCAAATCTGCAGATATATCACAACAAATTAACACTAAAGTAAAACCACTATGGATAAAAAGAATAGCCGGTGGACTGTATGGACTAAAAGAAAAGCTAGCCAACAGATAAAATTTATCTTTGAGATCTGAAATAAAATAGATGGAACATACCATTAGCTGTTTCTAACGATTCCCCCTTGCTTTGAGCAGCTTCATCACAAGAACCCAAAAAAACAGACAGATAATGATCAAGGTACTCAATATATCTGTCCCACAACAGCCCAAAGTATTGACTGAGGAGGACAGCTATGCAGTCAAATGTCGGGTTCCACAAATAGCTAAAACGGTTATGAAAGATTCCAATAATTCCACTGAGAACAACAAGCATATACTCTTTAGCTACCCTTCCAGCAGATAAACTCATCTGTATTTTGGATATCAGTAGGATGACTTTTCTACTGGTCGCAATAGAAAGAGGCGTTTCTTCAATCAAAAGTAGGAGATGAATAACCTGGAAATAACCAGGAAAGGATTAGTGACAGAATAAATTATATAACAAATGAGAAGGTATCACATTCATACATTATTGCCATGGTAATCCACAAGAGTGCTCTGAGGATTATCCATTCTCACTTTCTTCTCATGGGGCTGTTCATTAGCAGAACTGACATCAGTCAAAGGTTCATAGTGGCACAATATTCTCAGGGTCGAAAGCCGCAAATTCTTGTCATGGTGGCTCAAATTTGCAGCAAACACGCCTAAGGCATCCACCAACTTACTCACTACAAGCTCTGGGTGATACTTTTTAGTGCTTGCATCAGCTTGGATTATGGACCTTCAAGCATAATTGTAAAGGGTTACCAACTGAAAGGAGGAGCAAAAAGAGTTGAAAAACCTGATTTCAAACAAATATGAACATACCCACAAACCGAATCCAAAAAATCAGCTACTGGAGACAACACTTGAGAACATGTCTTGTGCTTCCTTGCCAGATCTAAGAAACTGCTAACAACAGAATCATCAAATCTGGAATTTTGATTGGCCACTGACTTGCAATAAGAACCCAATGCAGCACCAACCAAGCTCTGCCAGGTAGTTCTGGGATGCCCAGCAATGTCAGCTGAGAAAAGCAAAGCACACAAAGGACAGTCAGAAAGAGACATGTAATAAGTTTGTGAAAAAAAATTCACTATACATTGGAGGGGGAGGGGGGGGAGGTCACAGCAACAAGGTCATCAAAGATTCACTTCTTTTAGGAACAGATGTCATATTCTAGCATATAGGCACTAAGGTCCATATATTAAATTTTAGCACTTGGTGTGTGAAATATTTGTTATTTTTTGTCCAACAAATACCAAAGGTGGTATAGAACTTTATATAGCTAAGTTTCTCCTAAGAAATCTAACTCATCTCAGATAACATGTCTTACCAGATTCAGTACTCAAAAGCTCATCTAGAGCATTAACCAAGTCCATTAGCAATGTCTCATTCGCTGAACCACCTGCTATAGGGTAACAGGCTACGATTCCCCACAGAATGGCTAGCTCGTTTTCGTCAATTTGGGCAGAATATGGTTTCTTTTGAATCCGCAGAATCCAGCGGCCAATGCCTTCTCGAAGAAAACTATGAATTCTTGAAAGCTTCTCATTTGGAACTTCATCCAAGAAGCTATGCCCTTGTGCTGGCAGCCTCTTAAAAAAGATCTGCAGCAAATGGATAACCTCTTCTTCTGAAATCTCAATCATATCATTTAATGCACTGAAATGTCATTCAAAGATTAAAAATCAGTTAGCAACCATTAATTATCACATATAAAGAAATACCACAAAACAAGAAACCACAATTCATCCATGAAGTGTGCTTTCATTAGCAAAAGTGAAGCCAGGGACAAGGGCAGGACCTTATAATGCTAGCTCTGAAGAAATGGACAATGCAAGGGTCCTTCAATAGAAGATCTTCGACAAAAGACAGCAAACTACAACATTAGGCAATTGTTAGGGAAACAAGCAAGAAATGTCACCTGGAAGACAAGCTCACATTTGCAAAAGAAAGGCAATACCTCTTATTCCTCAAATCAAACACAGGAGCCCATTGCATTGAAACAGAAGAGAGAGTAGAAATATTATTAGCTCTATATAGACCATCAACAATGCAAAGCATTGACTGCATAACTTTGTCAACAACGTTTGATGCTTGATCAATTTCCTTCACAGTAGGATAAGGCAGAATGTAAGTCTGTACAAGTAACTGGATCAATTGTAGCAACCCTTGGTAATCTGGAATAAGCAAAATATCTTAGAAAACTATTTCAGTATGTACAAGGCAATGGACATGGACATTGCTTATAGCCTACCAGAAATTTTCTGAATGTAACTAGCTTGCAGGGTAGAAACCAGAAGGGACAAAAGGGGACCAAGGTGCAACAGGTGGCCTTGAGTTACACACTCCGTTATCTCGTCATATAAGCAAACCCACATCAACTCCAACTCTGTAGGTTCCAATTCCTCACATAATCTCTGCAGTGCTAAAACAAGAACTTCAAGAATAGCCTCAGCACCTACACTTTGCCAAAGAACACAAGTCAAATGGAAAAGTCAGATTGTAATAACACTTCCATTTCTTATAAGGTTTTAACAATTTCATTGCTCCAAATAATATTTAAAACCATTAGATAGAAAGAAAGCATTAATATGAAGTGAGTAAACATGATTAAAGTCACGGTGAATTTTAGACATTTATCCTCTAGCTCATATGTAAATCACAGTAAATTTTGTAATCCTACCACCTGAAAATAAAGAGCATGGAAAGATCTAAGCGCAATTTTATACGGAGCTAGCACTTCGAATTTTCTGCAGGCAGCAAAATAGGAAGTACTGCAATGGTAGATGAGCTTACCCCCTGTGAACTGATCACCTATTACAAACAGAGACTTGTCAGTCAGTAGGCGTAACACTTGTTCAGCCCTTGAGTGTAACCTTGAGGGGCTTCCTCTCACAACATACCACAATAGTGAACTGACAGCAGACTTTCTTATTTCCAATGGCTTCTTCGCAACTTCAAACATAAGCTTCCTTACACCTGTTGGTTTCAAGAAGTTAATAGCAATGAGGAATGTTTGGCTGAAGATAGCAGTGTGCTTACCTTGATCACCCATGATAAAAACAAAAAACATGTCGGAACAGAATGATACACAAAAGAGATCAGAACAAGAAGTAACTGCAAAGTGATAACTCTTGAGTTGATTTCCAGAAAATCTGAATATCTAATAACAGCAACTGCATTTATATTCTGTCTAGGCATAGGAAGAGTGACAATACATCCTAAGCTCTTATCTGGAACTACCGAGATGCTTGGGAATATTAGAGCATTCATAACAAATTTGATGGTATTTAACACTTCTTTTTGAAGACTAATGTTTTCTAATTTCAGCCTAGGATTCTTACTGTTATATTCCCATGAAACAGGTATATCAAAAAGAAAATTGCCAGACATTGAGCATCTCTTTACGGGGTTTATTTACAGAAATCTTTCTACAAGCTTATTTACTAGTCAGTTCTTTAATACTTCTTGACCCTTTTTTCTGATGAAGTTTAACACTTCTAATTTAGAAACAAATGGTCTATGAGTCATCGTCATATGGTTCTTATCAGGGTTCAATCAGGATTTCTATGATAAATTCTTGATTTGCACGATGGATGCCAAACCCAGATGCTAGAAAAAAATGAGCCATAATAGGTATATTGCTTCTTTTCCTAGTCTTCTCAACTACCTCACTGATTACTAGGGTTTAGCACCTGAAAGAGAAAACCCTGTTCTACTTGATCAATAATTTGTTTGGAAACAACAGTTAACTTGTTGCATAACAGTTGACCATTTGAAGAATATTTCTGCACTTCGCTGCCACAAGCTTTAAAAAACATAAAAACAAATTGACATAATTCAGTCCAGCATCATGCTGTATTAAAAAATCTCATTAAAACCTTAAGGTCTAAATAATGAGCAGGATAAGATCTACTAGGGGCAAAACTAAGAACACAAAAGGGTGGTCATATTAACTTCTCTCCATACGTGCATTGCCTATGTAATCATTTGAATGTAGCACACAGCATAAGAGGACAAAAGAACATGAAATAAATAGAACAGGGAGTGACGACGGAAATAAATAGAACAGGGAGTAAGGACGGTAACAATGAAGGAAATTAGACCAAATCTCCCTGCACAGCCAAATTGTCCAACTATGATGAAAGGCAATAAATATAATAGTAAATCAGTCCCAAAAGTGGCAAACAGGAATACAGCAGTAACAGATATACTTGAAATGGCACCTAAAAAGTTCATAAACACAAATTATGCCAGTTTCCATGCATTTCATTTCTTTAGATTTGGAAATGACGGAATTGTTTAACCCCAAAGAATTAAAAGCTATAAGATAGTACATCATCAAAGAAGGGTCATAAAGGAGTGATATACAAAGCTCAGACATAGAAACAGTTGATTATTACATTTTAAACTGATAGCTTAAAACAGGTCAGGTCAAATATTCTTTTGCAATTAAATCTCTACAAATAGAAATTTCTCCAAGAACACATGACAGGCACACAGGTAGAATACCTTTTATAAGTTGTTTAACAGGAGCATTCCTCAATATGAATGATACTGAGTCAGCCATAAATTCGTGGACGTACTCCTTGGGATAGTATCTTAATTGTACTGTTACCCTGTGGAGAGAGAGAGAGGGATAAGCTACTTGCTAACACCCAAAACAAGTGGAACCTCCAATTATTTGCAGAGAACAACTTATAAATATGATCTGCTGAATTGGCAGAGAATCATAGTCAAATCTGCAAAATAAAGCTTTGATAGTTGGGTAAACTTACTTTAGAACATCAACAACATCTTTAACAAGATATTTTTGCAGGTACATCATAATAAAAGACCATGACCTGAAAATCTGCAAAACAGCAAAGAATTAACTCGGATCTGATAAGAAGATAATGTTGAGGCTGGCATACTAAAGATTACTTTGTGGAAAACCCAGATCTGATATGAAGATAATGTTGACTCTGGCATACTAAAGATTACTTTGTGGAAAACCCGGTACCTGCTCAATTATATCTGGTTCCCTATCAGCACCACTTTTGAGAAGACATGCCAAAGAGTCAGCAATCCTCTGGAGAAAGCTGGCAACAAAATATGACTAGAATTATTAGAGGAACATCTAAAACCTGTTCTGCATGCATAAACTTACTGAAGTATTAGAATATAGTGGAATAAGCAAGCATAAAGATATGGATAAAACTGTTGAAATGTGTTCTTTATGCCAAACTTATAGAAGTTCTAGGACTGGGTTGATCTGCACATACCAACAAATACTTAACGTTCAAGGTCTATGGATTAATTTTTACCATTCACTACACCGTTGAATTAAACAGATGAAACACAGGGAAACTAAGTTGCACGGACCCTTCTCTTTCGATGCTGAACTTGTGTCAGATTCTTCAAAAAATGCACTACTTTTGGAGAATCCGACATGCATCCGTTGACCTTTTTGAAAAGTCCGAGCAACATAACAGGGAAACAAATAAAACAGAAACTAATGAAATGTACCAATTTAACATATGAAGATAATACCTGCAAAATGAGAAGGATAAAAACAAGACAGCCAAACAAGATAAGAAAGAAAAATTGACAGCAAAGGCCACAATATTAGGGAATTGTTCCCAGAAATGACGATACTATTTCCAAATGTTACTGTTGTGAAACTATAAGCAAGGTGCTAAACAATCCCCCACAATGTTCATCGGCATGAAGCAAGAAGAAAATCAGATAGAAGCAGCACTCACGGTAAGAAGTCCTCCAGGAGATCTCTAGATAAGGCTGCAATCAACCTACAGATAACTATAGCTCATCAATAACGGGACGTGACAATAAAGACGAAAAAGCAATAGTTAAGCACTTCATCTCTGGCGCTCTATTAAGAAAATGATGGGAACAATAATGTATTTTTAGGAATAGTTGAGCACTTTACAGATATAGGATTTTTTTACGAAATTTGAGAGCCTAATGTAATTTTGAAATAGATAACAAAGTAGCATTTATGCTTCAAAAACAATGAAAGGAGTAATATTTTCTTCTTCCTTTTTTTATTTTGTTATAACTGAGAAATCTATGAGGTCAGTGGCGTGTAATTCAAAACTTGGTAACGCCCCCCCTTCCAACACCACTTAAATACCAGCTTTTCTGTGGCATGATTTGAACCCCTGATCTGAGCCTAACCCACACATCATGCTTTGTGCTCTCACCACTAGCAAAGGGGTTAAATTAAAATGGAAACAAATGAAGGAACCTCAATAAGTCTTTCCCTGTACATTTTTTTTAATCGAAAAGTCTTTTCCTGTTCATCAAAGCTCTTAATTTGGTCAATCAGAATCTATCTTTTTTTAGTATTATGAATCTTTTCAGATATAAGAGGTGGTGAACTTCCAAAACTGGAGAGAAAAAGATGTACTGTTCACAAGACGAACAAAAGCAAAAACCAAGTGAATCATCAATAAAAGAATCCAGTAAGTTCCCAGAATACCCGAGGATTGGCTCAAGGGATAGTCTCCCTTTCATGTCCAGTCTCGAAAGAAGCTTTGCAACTATCAGTTCCTTCTGCAGTATAATTTGTGGTAGCGTCTGTACCAAGGGAAATATTTCCTCGTAAAATGAAATAAAATCCTCTGCCGTGTTTAATTCCTGTTATTTTGTCTCAAAAAAAAGAGTAGAGAATAAGTGGAAATCCAAAATGGAAAAGACAAAACATTCTAAAATCTAAGAAACGAACAATCAAATGCAGTTGAAAGCAACTTCAAAATCAAATGGCAAAGCAGTCAAAAGCTATATTGTATGCGTCGGATCTGATGTAATGCCTAGTGGGTACTTCTTGCAAGCTCTTCGAACTACATTAAAACTTCTCTAAGAGTTGAATGTGCTTAAACTGGTGCTTATAAGCACTGGAACTATAACCAAATGCACGTATCAGATCCCAAACTATTAGGACAATGGAGAAACTTATAGAACTTTTTTTTGAGAATAAAACCCTTTACCAACTGTTTCTGTGTTTTGTTCTACAGCCTCATAGGAAAAAAAATCCTGATTGAACCCTTACGAACTGTTTGGATCTTCTTCAAATACAAAAATTGTAACATAATCAAATGCAAGATGATGTAAACAGTATCCCAAAAATTAATTTTCCAAATAAACTTTGTGAAACAACAGCTTCATCCCACTACTCAAAACATTATCAACGGAATTCTTTGCTGACAACTTTTCCCCAACATTAAATTCAAGCCCATATAAAAGATCTCTAACAAGAAGACTTGAACTGTCGCGCTAACAAAACAAAAAAGTTCACAGTCCGCAGATGAAATATAAAGTTAATGCAATTCAACATGAAAAAAAAACAGTTGTAACAATGAAATTCTCCCAAAACAAAAATTAACTAAATATTCAACAATTTTTACATAAAAGGTATAAGAAATCTTCAAACAACATTATGAAAGTACGTACTCTCCATTCCGTAATGCAATCCCGGAAGAAGGAGGAACCTTCGGTGGGCTCAGCTTTTAAAGGGTCAAGATTTCTGTACACATCAATGTCAACATCCTCAATCCGCTCTGAGAATGTCTTGAACTGCACCATACATAAAATTCAACAAATTCAATCCCCACAAAAGGAAAGAAACAATTGATAATCATAGGTGCAACAAAAATGAGTACAATGGGCTCATGTACAAATTTTAGACGTAAAAAAATGCTTAATGTTATTCATACTTTTTAAATCATAGACTAGCAAAAGGCTATCAGCAATTGCACCTTTAGTAGGCTCGACATTAAGTCAAAGCGTCTGACATAACTACCCTCGACACAGACACTAAATCTTACAATTGAAGAAGAACAAGCAACTGCAAATAAGTTGATATATTCAGCCCGCCTCAAAACATTAATAGTCAAAACAAAGAGCATCCATTTACATAAGATGTACTCCCTCTTTTTAAATTTGTTTGTTGGCACTAAATTTAAGAAAAAAATATTGAAACTGTGGTCTTTAAATTAAAGAGAGGTTAAATGTACCAAAGATACCCTCTAATCTTGTCGTTCCTTTTAAACATGTCACGTGAAAAGTTATGATTAAAGAGTTGTCATACAAGGAAAAATGCATTCTTTTTCAACAAATTAAAAGGAAAATAAGAAACAAATTGAACCAGAGGCAGTAAAATTCATGAAAATATAACAAAAAACCCACTATAATCCCATAAGTGAAAGATATACCAGCAGTCAGCCAACTCTGCTTTCTAACGAGCAGGTAATACTAAAATTGAAACAATAATAAGAGAGTTAATAATACTAATAAAATTCAACTACTTACAAAACTTGTACCTTAATCTTCGACTACCATATCTTCCTATATAACATGTAACAACTCTAAAATAGCTCAGAAAACTAAGAAACAACTTACAGTAAAACGGCGGCGACCCGGGGATTTGTTGAGAGATTTAACAGCATACATATCTGAATGTGTTGCCATTATTTGCTGAATCCCCAATTGCTTTGCCCCCACTGTAAGTAGATTTCGGCTGTGGGGAAGAAGAAGAAGAAGCTAAAGAAGAAAGAGGTTTAACAAAAGGGTTTAAGCTGAGGCGTCGACCGTCGTATATAAAAAGTGGGTTTTTATGTTCACTTTGTTTCTTTTGGGGCCAAAGGTTTTTGGTTGTTTTTTTACTTTTAAAATTTTTATATTTCTATAGATAAGGATCGTGGCGGAGTTTTGATCATTCGTTAGAGGTATCGAATTCGTCTAGGGAGTAAAGTTGTTATTTACATCTTAATGTGTGACTTTTTGGTGTAAATTTAGATATAATTGAGCTTTAGTGTGGCTTTTATTAGGGAGTATTTTATTCCAATATAATTTTTTTGGCGCTTGAACGTGAAATTTCACAATATGAATCTAAATTTAATCGAGTTTCAATGCAAGTAACGAATGAAAAAAAAATTATATTAAATTGAATGTGTACTATATTATCGAAATTCGATAATTTTAAAAAGGGTTTTTTTAATGCAATATAAATAGGTTAGTTTCTTTTGGAATTTTTTTAAAAATATACACCTTTTTAATAATCACAAAATTGAACAAAACTTAAAAATAGAAACAATGAAAATAATATATTTAACGAAATTCTACAAAGGTAGAATATTTGACATAATAAGACAGATGACTCCTTATGATCCGAAGGGTGATTGGAGCAACGTTTGAATACAAATAATATTATTATCTCGTATTGATGAAGAGTCTGTTTTCAAAAATCTCTCAGACTCAAATAGGGATGGACATAAATATCAAAAAACCAATCGAACCGAAGAATTTCGGTTCTTCAATGTTTCGGTTTGGTGTCAGTTTTTTTTTCAAAATTGTGGTTAGCAGTTCGATTCAAGGGTCCCGAAACTACGGTGCACCGAAAAATCGAAGTTTTATTTACTAAATTTTTAAAATATTTAAATTACATTGCTTAATTAATAATCGTTATACACTTTTGAATTATGACTCGAAATATTTACATGACCCATTTAAATTTTAAATGACAACAAATATCGTGGTACCGTGCTTGCTATGCTGTTTACTCTCTTCTTTATTCATTTAGTATTTCGATATTGGAGAAAGCCTTTAGGCTTTAGCTAAATGGCAGCAATCCACGCTAAGAAACCGAAACAAATCCTTTGACAGATTTGCTAAAAAATCATCTATGCCCTCTTTATTTTTATTAAATACATGATGAAACTTTAACACTTTATCATATTCACTCTTTATTTTTGTTCACACCGAAAAATCAATTTAATAACACCAAACTAAATCGAACCGAAGTAGAAAAAATCGAACCGAACCGATCTAGTTTGGTATAAACTATGGTGCACACTTTTCTAAAATCGAATACCAAAGAATCGAATCGAATCGAAATTTGATTAAACCAAACTGAAGAACCGAATGCCCACCCTAGTCTCAAATAGAGCAAATTCATGTTAAAAAAAAGGAAATTTAAAGATAATAAGTAAAAAAGAATAAAATTAGAAGTTCATTTAAGTACTCATAATTTTTTTTAATTCTATACGAGTCCATAACTTTGAGGTTTCTATAGATTGACACCTCTTTTTCTTTGGTCTATTTCTCTTCGGTCTTGTCCTTCGCCAGATCCCTTGACCAAATTTAGGGTTAGCATATTTTGAAGCTACAGTTATATGGCTGACCGGAACAATTCATCGGCGATTACAGTGACGGCAGCGGTGAAACCGATATGGGCGAAGCAAGCCGAAGAAGCGAAGCTTAAGAGCGAAGCAGAGAAAGATGCGGCTGCGAAAGCTGCTTTCGAAGCCACTTTTAAGAACGTCGAAGCTTCAGCCACTGCGGCCGCGGCCGCATCCGACAGTGACTTAGACGATGAGGAATACGAGCAGAAGAGGCTTGCGGCGAAGCCGATCGGTCCGGTTGACCCTATAAAATGTACGGCCGCTGGCACTGGAATCGCCGGTGGAACAGCGTGTGCTCCGTCAACTTTCACCGTTGTGACGAAGGATTCTGATGGTCGTAAGGTACCACATGGTGGGGCGCAGGTTAAGATTAGAGTTTCACCTGGTGTTGGGGTTGGAGGATCAGATTTGGAAGGGATTGTGAAGGATATGGGTGATGGGACATACACAGTGAGTTATATTGTTCAGAAGAGAGGAAATTATATGGTGAATGTTGAATGTAATGGGAAGCCTATCATGGGTAGTCCTTTCCCTGTTTTCTTCAGCACAGGTTTGCTTTTTTCTTCTCTTGGAGTGGTGAATTTCATACAGATTTGTACTTTCTAGGTCAGGTAGCTTAGTTTAGTGAAGATTAAAGAACTTTGGGAAGCAAAAGATGCTAAAATTAGCTCGGATGAAGGTCTAGTGACAATGGCAACATACATTAGGTTCAGTACTATACGCCAAATCTTTTTAGTTCGTCTAGAAAATTGTTGGTTAGTAATACTTGTAGTGATACTCTAGTATTAATGAAATGTGTATTGTTTAACATTAGAATTGAATGTGTTCCAATGCAGCAAAATGGATAGCTTTTTATTTAGAGGGCCTATATTGTTCAAAAAGCTGTATACATTATGTAAAGATTTCTTTTTTTTTTAGAGAAGAATATGATTTAAGAAGTAAAGATGCTCTTTTTAGAATGATAACATTTATCTGAACTCTAAAATACTTTTCACCCGAGTCTGATTTGACTTCTAAAAGCTGGATCAAAGTGAGTATGTGATTTGTGTTAGAACATAATTGTTGTCTGTGGTAATGTGGATAGTTGATTTGATTGTATTTCAAATGAGTCTATGATATTGGTTTTATTAAATAGGTTGCATCTTTTTAAAGGCTTGCTTGAATTATTTAACCTAAACTAATCAATTTTACTAATCAGAATTAGTATTTGGTTATCGTACTAAAAACAGGTGTTTTTTTAAAAGTATCTAGTATCAATGGGATTGCTGAGATGAGGTCCCATTTGATTGCGGTTGGTCAATTCTTATTTTTTTCATATGCTATTTAGTTGGATTGTCTTGATAATTTCTGTTGTTATAGTATGGCTTGTGGAGTTCCTTTAGTTGTTGTTTTGGACTTAAAAACATCAGAATCAATAGGAGCCCCCTCAAAAGATATTGGGTCTCCTATTTAATTGTGATGATTTAAAGTCCATTTCTGTTGTCCCAAGTTTAATGGGGCTCTTTGGTGTTAGATATTATATTCTACTTAGTAATACGTAGCACCTCAATGTAATTGTGGAATATATTATTTCACCTTTGGAACAATTTTCACCGCCCATCAGTAGTGTAGAATTGTATCTGCTGCACCTCTCCACCATAATTATTTTGCTCTGCCCCAAATAGAATGTTGTCTTTTTGTGTGTTCGCTTTTGTGCTTTCTGTGAGTATGTATATCTACTTTTTTTTATCCACGCATTTGTCCTTTTTCAACATTTCTAAATTCCTGTTTAAGCTAAAACTTTATTAAAAATTCATTCCACAATAACCTTACCACTACCAATTATTCAGAATATAAATTACTCAATTAGATGTCCCAAGTTGTTTTGTGTTGGCTATGGGTTTTTATATGAAGGCAAGTAGAAAGCAGTGTAGGCATATCCATGACAGTTAAGATGACAACAAAGGTGTCAGTGTGGGTTTGGCTGAAGCAGAGATCATAAGTTGATGGTGCATCATAGCAGGAATGTGACTCAGTCTTTGATTTATTTCATGGTTACCGTAGTTTAGTCACATAAAAGCCAAAAGACTTCATATACTGGCTAGAAACTTTCAAACTACTACCCCACCTTCTGCTCTTTTCTCGAATAACTGTCACCATAATTTTTTTTTTTTTTAACATTCCTCCTGAATCTGTTTCAGAACTTATATATAAAATGTGGTACTGCTGTTCTCTTGTGCTTACTCTTATTTTCCTCTTTTTGTGATGTTCTCATTAATATTATGATGTAGTTTTGGATGAGGAATGATATGGTTGACTTATAACATGGAACTGTAACAATATCTTAGATATTTTCCTTTTCAGTACATAGACATGATGAAGATGTACTCATGTTTTGGTTTACAAAATTCAACATTGTATTCTACATGTTAAAGAATTTAATTCTGTAATTGTATCATGCAGGCAGTACGACTGGCGGGCTATTGGGTATAGTACCATCAGCCACATTTCCAAATATGGTCAACCAGAACATGCCTAATATGCCAAACTATTCTGGTTCTGTATCCGGGGCAGTTCCAGGATTGCTTGGGATGATACCAGGTATTGTTCCTGGAGCTTCTGGAGGTGTCGTTTTACCTGGAATTGGAGCATCTATTGGGGAAGTTTGCCGAGAGTACCTTTATGGACGATGCGCAAAAACTGATTGCAAATTCAATCACCCCCCTCACAATCTTCTAATGACTGCTCTAGCTGCGACCACCAGTATGGGAACACTTAGTCAAGTGCCCATGGCACCTTCTGCGGCTGCTATGGCTGCTGCTCAGGCTATTGTTGCTGCACAAGCTCTTCAAGCGCATGCTGCTCAGGCACAAGCACAGTCTGGAAAAGATTCGTCTGGTATTTCTAGCTCTCATTACTGTCTATAGATTCCTCCTATTCGTTGATTATTGCGAGTTATACGTAAAATTTCCTTACTCCACATGTACATTGATTCCTGAATTTTTTCTGCTACTTCTATCTCCCATCATTGCCTAATAAGTAATTTATATATTTTTTGTTACTGGGAACTGCTCATAAACTTTTCCTACTTAAGTTTCTTCAAACTATTTTGCTTCTATAACTTAAAGAGACCAGATAGGCTCTTACTACTTTCTCTTTGCTTCTTTTCCCAACCTACTCATCATAAAAGATGATGTGTAGAACTAAAAATGCATATTGACATTTCTGCTATGTATCCATGAGAGTGTACCTCATTCTACTTGTTTGTGCTATTTATGTTTCTTTATGTATCAGGTGACAAAGATGGAAAGGCTGAATCCCTTAAAAGAACTTTGCAAGTCAGCAATCTCAGCCCACTTCTGACAGTGGATCAGTTGAAACAGCTGTTTGGTTTCTGTGGTGCAATCATTGATTGTAGCATTACTGAATCCAAACATTTTGCTTACATCGAATACTCAAAACCCGAAGAAGCAACTGCTGCTTTAGCATTGAACAATATAGAAGTTGGTGGTCGCCCCTTAAATGTTGAAATGGCAAAACAACTTCCTCCGAAGGCAGCTGTCTTAAATTCATCAATGGGCTCTTCTTCTTTGCCCTTGATGATGCAGCAAGCGGTAGCAATGCAGCAGATGCAGTTCCAGCAAGCCCTATTAATGCAGCAAGCTATGACTGAACAACAAGCTGCTAATCGAGCTGCAACTATGAAAACTGCTACAGATTTGGCTGCCGCAAGAGCTGCAGAAATAAGCAAGATGTTGAAAGCAAATGGCCTGGTTTCTGAAGATAAGGAAACCGATGACAAGGCTAAGTATGTCACCTGAGCTATTTTTCTTATATGCTTATAATATATCTTATGTGTTTGGTAATTCATCTAAACTCTGGTATCAGGAGTACCTTGTTTAGTTATTAATAGTTGGACTTATTGCACCTGTAGAACATCACCATGCCTTGTGTTTAGGAAACAGCATGAAGGGAGTGTAAGCTATGCATATCCATACTTGTAGATACCAAAAAAGATAACTTATAGCTGTCTATGTTCAATGTTTTGATTATTATTGACAACATAATAGACTTGATTGTGAGTCTTGCAACCTTCTAAGATTCTCTATGGCTGTCTTTGATCTTGAGTGATAAAGAGGTCGCTAAAAAGCTCCAATGAGAGAGAGAGAGAGTGAGTCGGAGATAGAGAGTGGGCTACTAGAAACAAGCTTAGTATCTGCTTTGTAAGTTATATTTGAGCGGTTCTGGGAGGACTGGAATCTAATTAAACGGATGTCCTACTGAATCTCTCAGGTATCATATGTTTTACAAGGGTGGGATTTGAGGGGAGGGGGACAAGGACAAGGCTTTGCTAGTGAATCTTCCAAGCATCTTATGGTTTATATAAAAAAAAAATCTGCATAATCTATTTCGGTTCTGCAGGAGATCCTATAACGTATGCTGGTATTGGTTGTTCCTTGTTATGGAAAAACAAATGCAAGGGATGTTAATCTGGAGCAGTTTCTAGGAAGGTGACATTTTTTTCTAGGATTTAGGTGTCAGAGAGTGTATAGAGTTTCTCATCATCTGCTATTTATTTGCTTGTTTAACTGTATTGGTCTTCTACTAATGAGCTGCACTGTTCTAGGTCACCTTCTCCCAGTCGTGCGAGGTCAAGATCCAGGTCGCCATCTAAATCTCGATCCAGATCAAGATCTCCAATAAGTTATAGGCGAAGGCGGAGATCCCGTTCTTTCTCTCCTCCACGGAGATCAAGAGATTATAGATCCAGGTCACCTGTCAGATCCCGGCGTTATTCAGGCTACGAAGATGAAAGGCGGTCATATAGGGATGTTAGATATGCTAATGAAAGAAGTCGTAGACGGGATTTTGTTAGATTTTATGATCGTCGTTCTCCTGTTTCAAGAAGAAACAGAAGTAGAAGCACAAGTCCCCGAACTAGAAAATCTTACCATGACGATTCAGGCTCACCAAAACACCGCCGAGAAAGTCCAGCACTTAAGACAAGTAGAGCTTCTCGCCATGAGTCACTATCGCCTGAACATAGACGAAAAAGTAGGTCATCCCCAAAAGATGGTGAAAGAAAATCAAAATATAGCAGGCGGTCCAGATCAAAGTCTGCTGAAGTTAGGGACCGGTCTGATGATAAGCTAGAAGGAAGCAGGGATGAGAAAACCAGGCAGAAGGATCAAAGAAGGTCAGCATCACCACAGGTTGATGAGGATGCACAGAAGAAAATGTCACCGGAAGTTGTGGAAGAAAGCAAGTCCAAGCAGAGAAGAGCCTCCAGGTCCAGATCTCCAGAAGAGAAGCATCTTTCTAGCAGAAGCAGAGAAGAGAAAAGAAAGCATTATGCTAGAAGGCGCTCCAGGTCAAGGTCCAAATCTCCTGAAGAGAAAGTTCACTCAAGTGATAAATTAGACAGAAATAAAGGAGATAAACCAAAGCATCGAAGTAGAAGGCACTCAAAGTCAAGGTCCAGATCTCCTGAAGAAAAACAACATTCAAGTGCTAAATTGGAAAGGAGCAGAAAAGAGAAATCAAAGAGTCGAAGTAAAAGGCGCTCCAGGTCAAGATCTGTCGATAAAAAGCAGCACGGAACTAAACAGTCAGCAAGCCATTCTGACAGCCGACGACCAAAGCAAAGGGCACGTTCTAGATCAAATTCTTCTGAAAGTAGGCATGGATCAGGTCAAGATGAAACCTTAAAGGATGAAGGGAGAGGTCATAGGGGTCACCAGAAAAGATCGAGGCAGGATGACAATAATCATGGAACAACTGAGATTAGCTTGATGGAAGAAGAGGGAATGTAAACCAGTGACTGATTGCTTCCAATTCAAAGAGTTCTGAATCTATGGGTTATGGCTTGTGATACTCAATTGTGTGAACATTTTATTTTACCATTGCAGAAAACATGAGAAGTTTTGAGGAAGCATGATGTCCTGGAAGATCGTGATCCCAACATAGATTGACCCGATGATCAAGAAAGATCTGTTAGACTGAATTAATTGCCCTTTGTATGACAAAAACGCCTATTTTTGCTTCTTTTGCAGGTCCTTCATGGAACATAACCAGAAAGTGAAGTAGCATTAGTTGAAAGGTTGAGTGTCAAGTTTGTGCCATCTTGGATGAACTCTGCTGAGTTTCTTGTGAACTACTTTTTGAGCTCATGTATGGTGAACTTTTACCTCTGTCAGTAGGTCGTAATTTCTTAATTGTATGTCTATTTGAGGATTTTAATTACCCCTTATCCTTTTAGTAATCTCAGTATTGTGAAGGAAGGTATATATATCAACTATCCTTTCTTGTGAGGGAATTGTGCCTTCCACTGAAGAATTTGAATGTCCTTGAGCATTATGTTCTCATATCCTGTAATCATTAACTGATGTGAACTAATGATAGGTAGTTTCATAAAGCTTTCTTATTAAGTAGCTTAGTCGTCTTGTGAATCTATTATACTGCCTTTGCATGATGAGTTAGTTATGTTGGTAACTCGGTAGGAGGCTCCAATTTTATTTACATTTGGTGGCTTGGTGGGCCTGTTAAACTCCAAAAACATGCAGGTCTTGGGACTGGTTCTTGTTGGCGCTTTATCAATTGAATGGACAAAGTTATATCTGATTGTATTTGAAGGTATGCAATTGAAATTTTTGGTTGTTTGAATGGGAGCGCATTTGCTGGAACAATTATTTTAAGAATGTCGGCTGAAAATTGTTGGGATGAAGAAATAAGGTTGTTAATCTTCAAATATTTTGCATTGTTCCTTTCCTCATCTTTTCTTCTTTTTTCCATTTTCTCCTTTTTTTTTTTTCCTTTTTTTCTTTCTTCTTGAAAATGTTTGGTTAGGCAGGCTGCTATTAAGGTTAATGTAACCAGATGTTGCTGAGATGATTGTGCATGATGCTCCCTGAATCGAGCATGAAACATCATATCTGTTCTTTAATTGGTGGAACTCAATTGTTCCATAACAGGTAAAATCTTATTGAATCCATTAGTTTCTAGTTTTTATCCTTGCAAACGGAGTAATGGAGGACATGATGGTTGTTGCTCAACACCCCTAGTTCACACACAATTTTTTAGTAGCCAAAATTGTCTAACTGATTAACAGGTGGTTTATCTGGCCTCTTGCTTATATTTTATTTGGCTACATGTCCTCCGGGGTTACAGTAATTAAAGTAATTGGAACCTCTTGCAGTTGCTTCAAATATTAGGAAAAAAATATTCCACTTAAGAAAAAAATAGGCATTAAGAAAATAGGAGTGCTTATTAAGTCATTATTTTCTTTTTTTTTTTGGGGGGGGGGGGGTTATGTATGAAATCCACATTTGCACTGTATGCTGTACTTGTTTGTAGCATGCTATGTAAAAGCTGCATACGTTGTATGAAATAACCTAATCTGAGGAATTCCTTGATCTGTATCATATATCTGATTGTGGAAATTCTCGTATTACCCTTGTTCTTTATATTGACTCCTATCCTTTCATTGTGGCTACCTTATTGTCTTGTGAAGGCATTCTTTGTTAACTGTCTGAAGACCTCTGCCCATCTTTTTTTTTTTTTTTGGGTTTTCCGTTTTTTTTCTAGGTGGTGCTGGATGTATGGGACTGAGAGCTGTATCCTGTTGTCAATCTAGATGTGGTTGATGTCACACTTATAATTTCCTTCCCTTCCCCCTTCCTTTTTCATTTACATTCATGTTTACCCTTCCCCGTCTTTCATCCCTGCTTCTCTCCCTTGCTTTCCTCTTTTTGTTTTTTGGGGTGGTTGGAGGTTCTATAAGGAGTAGTATGACTAGCTAAATGGCACAAGCAGCAAGGCGAGGAAACATTAATTTTGGCTGGTGATTTGACAATGTATTTTTGCTAGGATGTTTTTGTTTGGACAAGGATTATAGCTCAAGAGTAGACACTTCGTTTAGGTGTGTATGGGCCATCTATGAAATAAAAATCAGCAGATGTTTTTCAGTAGTCTTCTTCCTTTGCATGTTAAAGGTTAAATATACCCACATAATGTTTATCATCCTTGTTTCCCATTAATTCTTCAGTAGTGGACTATTCTTGGGTTAAAAATGGTGTTGGCTGATACCATTTTCACTCCCTGATAGCAGATTATCCTATAGGGTAAAAGCTGTTTCTGACCCTGGAAATTTGCCTAATGTTCTCATTCCTGGATCTGAAAGATATTTGCTCTTATGAACTCTGATTAAATTATCTCCAGAAGCAAACTATGCTGTTGTTTTGATTTGTCTATCCCCTGATGTTTGGTGTGGACTCTTGTTTGACAAACATCCCGTTGTATTCGCTATACGCTTTGTGCTAGCTCACTAAGAATGCACGTTCCATGAACTTATCGTGTGCATATGTTACATGAATATAATGATGAATGTGTGTGAAAGATTTTTTTTTAACTTCTGTTCCACTTATTAGTTACATTATCAATTTGAATGTAATAATTCGAATGCATAAATTAAAAAACAGTTTACTGGTCACAACTAATATCAAGTGAATTAGTTGATCGACTGTGATTTTGTTGAAATACTTGAAATATGCAAAAATACTCTTATAGTTTCGAATCAATTGGTTGTGTATTTCTAAATTCAAAACATAGATAAGGTAAGGGCTTTGTGTACCTACAATGTTGATAGTTGTACAGATAATATTCATAAAACTTTGTTGAATTATGAACAATCTTTAAAATACCCTTGATCTTACAGCATGGGTTCAAGTTTGGGATGTTTTTGACATCTCTCTCTGTTCGGCAAACCAAGGGTGTAGTCAAATTTATTTAGTCAAGCAGTGTTTTTCGGGTTGTCAATAGTTTTGAAGACGCAACTAACAATTCATGCTAAATTTAGGAGTATTTTTAATACTTATTTCTACGATGTTTGTAGCTGTCGATTTCTGTGACATAAATATAGGACAAGATAATAACTTGTATTTTTACACCATCGAATGAGAAATTACATCTCGTAAAAACTATGATCTTATCCAAAGCTAAGGTGTACAATTGCCATAAAGTTCATTATCAGTCTACAGCTTTTATGTCTGATTTTGTATTTTTGCAATTTGGAGTGACATCTTATCCATCCACGTAGAAAAAGTAGCCAATGTTTGGCCACTTTAGATTTATGTCAAAGTCATTG
The DNA here is from genome assembly GCF_001406875.1 of Solanum pennellii. Lineage (NCBI taxonomy): Eukaryota > Viridiplantae > Streptophyta > Magnoliopsida > Solanales > Solanaceae > Solanum > Solanum pennellii. The sequence goes on from NC_028645.1 coordinate 83,114,552, forward strand.
TCTTCTAACAAATTTAGGTATTGTAATTTGCTGCAAATGTGCATTAAGATATTTCTTTTTCATATGTGGGGGCCAAAATTTCAATGACTAGAGTATTAGACGTTCCCAAAATAAAGACTTTTGAGGTAAATTCATTATAATAGACAACGAAAGCTTGAAAATTTTTCCATCTCTCTCAATAATTGTATCGAAGTCGTTTTCAGGGAGACTTTCTTATGAAATAATTGTACTGAGTAAATTTATCGTAGATTCCTAGTAATTATGATTTATTCACAAATATTATGTAAGATGGTATAATTTTCTGAATTTCTCTGGAAGCTCTACTATGGCTCCCAAATAGATTATGAAATCAATCTAAGACAATAATTTATTTAATATTTAAAATAAAAAATAGTTAAAACGAAATAAATATTTTTTACTATGTTGAAAACTCCAACCTTTCGGATAAAATATGTGTAAATTTCATCCTCCTTAAATTTCACATGTGAAACTATACTGAATTACTCAATACTTGCTTCCAGCGGTGATGTTATGAATTGTATCAAGGGGTCAAACTATGATAAAGTAAACACATGAACTAGCCAAAGAGAATTCTAACATATATTATATTAATAGTATAATTTTTCGTATGTCGCGCTGCCCTTCCTCCATAGAAATGAACATTTAATTCTTCAATTTTAACTTTTCATCTGATATATTTATAATACATTCAACTTACGTCAAATTAAAATCAAACAATCAAATTGATATATTTATAATACACTCAACTTACGTCGAATTAAAATCAGACAAACAAATTGAACCTATCCAAACACTCCACTTGCCTTTTTCTTATATATACACACACCTAAAAACCTTGACACTTCAATCATATTCCATAAGAAAGAAAAAAATGTATCTAAGAACCCCAATAGATCGTGTACTATTTTCCCCATCAAATCCACAATTTTCAAGAACTCAAAAAGTGTCTTTTAGAGTAAACTCAAAACTTAACAACAATGTGATAGAAATTAGTGAATCAAAAAGCTTTTATGAGCTTTTGGGTATTCAAGAAACTGTTTCTTTATTAGAAATTAAACAAGCGTACAAACAATTAGCAAGAAAGTACCACCCAGATGTTTCACCTCCGGGTCGGGTCGAAGAAAATACCCAAAGGTTTATTCGGGTTCAAGAAGCTTATGAAACATTATCGGATCCTAAATCAAGAGATATGTATGATAAACATATGTCTAAAGGACTTCATTTTGCATTTTCTCCTCGTAAGAAGTGCCAAAATGATGAGGTTGGTTTTTTATTTATTATTTGGATATTTGGATGAATTTAAGTTTGTGTTTTTGAAATTTGTAAATTATTGTATTAAACATCTTGACTTTGAGTTAATTGATAACATAACATTCTTTATTGTGTCTCGTGGATATTAATGCTGATATGACAAGTAAAATTTTGAAGGTGTGTATTGGACGGTTATTTTGTAAATTAGAGTGTTTAAATGAGACGAGTTGATGTGTCTGAATGTGTGTATTGTTAGCTGAGGGTGTATTATTTTGTTATATTATGTGTTGAATAGAAATTTTTTTTTTCTTTTGTGTGTGAGAAAATTTGTGGTAGTGTTTTTTTTTTCTGAAGTTTGAAATTGAATGGGATTTGTTTAATTATCTTGTTCTAGTCACCTAATTTTTGTGTGTTTGTATGTTTGATGTCTAATTTGAGGGCAATTTTTCTTTAGTGTGATTGTTGACAACTATGTTGTTTGGGCTCTCACTTTCAATATCGTACATATTACTTTTGGAAAATCAGACATCCATCAGTTGACATTATTGAAGAGTTCAAGCAACATAAGTTGACAATACTCTGCCATTTTAATTCTCTAGAATTTGGTATACTAAATATTTTCGTGTAGAACATATTAGGATATAGTTGTGTGAGTGAGAAGGTTGACAACAAGGTCTGAAATGGATGGAATATTAGTGTTTGGCTGATATTTGATTTGATTTGATTGAGTTGTAAGAATCATGGGCGGAGCTAGCAAGGCGCAAGATTAAAAAAAATTAAAATGTGCATATAATAGATGTTAAAGTCCTTGACTTCTTTGTATGTTATCCGCGAATTCTACTCTTGATATCTTCTATTTTCTTCACTGATATATGGTTTTTTATTACACATTTAGTCAATGGAGAACACCGGTGAATGGAAGAATAGATGGCATTCTCAGCTATCGGAGTTGACAAGAAGAAACACACATAAGGACTCTGGTAACAATATGTCATGGGGTGCACGTATGCGTAGACAAAGGAGTGAAACATCGTTATAACGAATTATATAGTTTTTATATATTGCTTGTATATTAGATATATAATTTGAAGTGTTTGGTTAAGCATTGATGTTATAAGTAGTGTAACATCTATGTAAGTGCTGACCAAAATATAGGTAACTGTTTGTACATAAGAGTTATTTGAATCAAGTTGTTATTTTTAACCATATCGCGCTATTTATGTTGTGAATGTACGTTGAGTATATGTCAAATCCCGTTGTTTTTTCTTTTAAGCAAACGATTGATGCAAATAGAGAGGTTTTTCTATTCATGTGTAGTTGATTTTCGAATAAAAGGAAGAGTGGGAATGGATTTCTCTTCCCAATACTATATAAAGAGTCGTCAATACGGGTCAATCCAACTTTAATAAGCCCAGTCTAGTTGGGCTGTATAATTTATTGGCCCAATTTCTCATTTGAGGACCTTCAAAATGCTAGCCCAATCCAAAACTACACGGCCCATGGTATATTAGGTTTCCAAGAAACCTTTCTTTCTTTCGTTCGCCGCAGTTTTTCTTACTAGCAGATAAAAATACTAATATCACATCATATAGAATATCGATCGATAGACATTCAAGTATATATTATTATATAATTCATATTGATGATAGTATTGTTTTCGCAAACGCATCCTTTCTTAGAGTCATAGTTGTTTCCAATTAAAAGTTAATGCATTCTTTAAGAATAAAGGGGATTTTATAGGACAATGTTTTTGGCTATTTAATTACAAAATATGTACGTAGTGTACAAATAATGAATACTTTATATAAGTATATACATACACTACATGTAACATATACACATACTATATATCTATAATATATATAAATATACTATATATCTATACATAATTATATATACAGTCAAATTCTATACTTCAGTCTTCAATCTTCAATCATGTTGGAAAACTAGATAATTGAAGATTACATTTTACCTGATACATTAATTTAAATTTTATAGAAAATAATTAGGCAAATATATATATATATATATATA
>NC_028645.1:83117937-83120477 GCF_001406875.1 Solanum pennellii
ATATATATATATATATATATATATATATATATATATATATATATATATATATTTGTATTGAGACTGTAATTTCATAATAAGGGGGTATCCATTTAAAACATGAAAAAAGGCTAGTAAATATGATTTTCAATATTGTATCTCCATATTAAAAAAAACAAGGAAATAAAATTTGGTTAATTAATCATTAATTTTTGTCACTGACCAAAATCAAGTACTTTTAAAAGTCTATATATTTGAGACAATTCTTAAGCATTTTTTATTATCTTTTGATTTTTGAGCACTAAATTATATATTTTCAATGGCCTCTACAAAATTCTCCCTTCAGTCAATTTTGTTGCTTTGTGTGGTTTTGTTTTCTCTTGTGAATCTCCATCAATGTATGTTTAGTATAAATTATATTGAGATTTAATTTTCAATGTAAAACTCGTAAAAAATATGATATTATTGTTTAGGTGATTTGATATTATAAGAATTATTTTTTACGTAGTAATGTCAGTATATTAAAAGTTAATTAACTAATTTATTATCGTATTTTATAAAATGCAGGTGATGAAAGCACGAAACTTGATGCAAACGATGAATGTGACCAACTTGTGGTTCCTGGTGAACCACCCCGTTGGTGTTGCACGTTGGTCAAACCACTCAATTGTGACTATCTTTCTCTACAAAATTGTCAAAATAATTGTCATTAATGATAAATTATGTGACTTGTATTAGTGATTCTTCATCATTTTCAAGAGTTTAATAAAAATGATTTTGAAGTTTCAATTTGATTGAAATGACTTGTAATCTTTTATGATTTTTTTTGTCAATTCAAAGTAGTTTAAAGTCTTATATTTGTTTAATCGAAAAATTTATAATCTCCGCTTTATTAATTTCTTCTCTTAAGCGAGAGCGTACTCAATTCGTTTTTAAACCACAAAACTCTCCTTAAGAGTTGTATATGAAGAAATATAATGAACTTAGTTGTATATATGTAATTTTGTAACGTGAAGAACCAAATTAATTAAAAGTATGTTCGAATTAACTTATTTAAAGTGTTTTAAGCTGAAAATAGCTTTTAAACAGAATTTAAGCTATAATAATAAAATAAATTAAAATTCAAAGTTAAGATTTTTGATATATAAGTCAAAAGTAAATACAAACAGATTATAATTAATCATTCCTATTATTTTTACGAATAAAAAATTTCAAAAACATAAACGACGTCTTGATTTAATAAATGAAAAAATCGACCAGGGGAATATTAATTTTGTATTTAACTTTTTGGAATTTCAATTTCAAAATTTTATAGAAAGTAAGCTAATATCTTCTATTATATTTAGAATATTGTAATTATCATATCTAAAACATGTAAAAGATAAGTAGTTGAAATTTTAAATATTGTGTCTCTAGATGAAAATTAGGTAATAAAGCTTGGTAAGTTAATCATAAGTTTATGTCCATTATAAAAATCATATATACTTCGATAGAACTATATATTAGTGAGAATTTCATATGTATTTCTTATTTTATTTTTATCATTGAGCACTAAATCATATCATATTTCAATGGCCTCTATAAAATTCTCCATTGGATCAATTTTGCTAATTTTCTTGATTTTGTTTTCTCTATTAGCCCTCCATCAATGTATGTTCAAATATATTTATCCCTTTACACTCATATTATCATTATTATCATTATTATTATTATTATTATTATTATTATTATTATTATTATTATTATTATTATTATTATGTACCATAAAAATTTAAAAGTATTACTTTTGTGTAATATGATGATATGAGATTATTTTTTTACACATTTTGTTAATAAATAAAAATTAATCGAATAATGATATGTATTCTTATTTCATGAAATACAGGTGATGAAAATACTCAAATTAAAGCAGACACGACAACCGATCAATGCATTCCAGTTCATGAGCAAAGCAATCCAGTAGCCATATGGTGTTGCCCAGTAACTATAGAATGCTATGATACTAACCAAACATGTCATAATAATTGTCACTAATTATGATAATTTTTCGAGTAAAATATAATATTAATAATTCGAGAAAGCATTATGAATTTGCTCAATTAGTACTCATGAGTTTCATGTTACTAATTTTGTTGATGTATAACTAAAATAAAAATAACTCGATAATTATAACCTTAATAAAGTTCAATTTTCAGCTATCGATATCACATACTCTAAATTTATAAGTTGAACATTTTATACACTAGTGTGTTTCTATCGATGCAAAAGTTTATTCATTGCAACCAAAAAAATTATGGGTGACCAAAATATTTTCAATATTTATGGGTTTATTGATGTTTAATAGCGTACTTGGTAGTTAGAAGTCAAGTATATAAAATCTTGTTGTCGTATTGTTTGATCTTAAATATTTAATATGAGTATTAGCATATATTTAGGTGTATTAAAGATTAAAAAGCAAAGACTCATAGTCGTTCAATCACTACTCACCAAAGGCTTAAGACATAGCACACCATTTTTTGGGTGATCCGGATTCCGACGTCAAAAATGCCAAATTTTTTCGT
>NC_028645.1:83130477-83221185 GCF_001406875.1 Solanum pennellii
AAAAAAGATTGTAATTATTTAGAAATTTAAGATAATATTAATTATTCTTTTCTCCATTTTACCTTAGTAGTAATAGTTCTTGAAGATTACAAACACTTAAATTATGAAATCTTAACACATAAATGCGATAAATATTTAATAAAGAAAATTTTTATCTTAAGGCAAGTAAAATAGTCATATCGATCCTAATTATTGTTTGTACGAAGAATAAGATATATAATTTGAAACTCTATTTATAGGTCTATTGATGTTTAATAGCGTACTTGGTAGTTAGAAGTCAAGTATATAAAATCTTATCGTATTATTTGATCTTAAACATTTAATATGAGTGTTTGCATATGTTTAGGCGTATTAAAGATTAAAGAGTAAAGACTCATAGTCTTTCAATCACTACTCACCAAAGGCTTAAGACATACGTTATATTTATATTTTGAAAATTGTTATAAAATATATTTACATATTAAAATTAACATATTGTTAATATATAAAATATATTTACATGTAAGGTTATTTCGTTTGATTTTGTTTCATAAATTTAAAAAATTATCTCATGATTGTTCGGAACGATTATAAAAAGTCCATAATTTTATTGAAAAAATAACATAAGTCGATTCGATCGTTTTTTTCATTTTGACACCGTGCTTATGAGTGTCACTTTATTTTTTTAGTCCCAAAAATAAAAGAAGATAAGAAGAATAACTACTTATCGCAAATTGAAAGATAAATTTAATTTTTAAATAAAATTAAGAGGTGTAAACGGTTTTTGTCTATAATTTTTTTTATCAAACTAATTAGACTAAACACATTTCTTACTAAGTAACCAAAAAAAAAAGACAGGAAAATAATTTTGTTTTAAACAAACATTTTAGGAATAAAAACAAATGGCAATAAGGAGGAATGTATGTGTAGGATACATTTAATTCACATATTTATTTATTTTTGGGTAAAATTTCACATATTCACATACAAGTAATAAAAGGAAATGGCAAAGAAGTATAAGTAAATCAAATAAATTATAATAAGTAAATAGTTAAGAAAAAAACAAAAAAGAGTTATTNTTTTACAAATGGTCACAACTTTTGGGCCAGGCCCATCTCTAATTCTTGAAATGGACTGCCAAATAATAGAACATAGTGATTCAAATGGGCCTTGAATCCCTATTCTTGATTGTATTGGCCCAATTTGGATGCACTAACATGGACCGGGAACGACTCCAACTTGTAACTTGCATTAGCAACCCAATGATCTTCAACCGGGTCAACCCGTTTTATGGAAAGTGGATTCTCCACAATTTTTTGTAGGGTTTCTGTTTAGTTTGCTTTTGGTTAATGAATGGGCCAAGTTAAGGGGTCGGGGCGGTTGGTATCCACCAATAACTTTACCCAAAAAGTTCAAAAATTCAGTTGCTGAGAATATATTTCCAAGTACATGGGCCCAACTTAGGCCCAATGAAATTCCACCACATTTGAATTTAGTATGCTACATAAATAGCCCAAGATATAAATGAATCAACTATTAAGTACCAACAAGAAAAGAAAAAAAAAAGAGTATAGAAACAAACAATACTTAAAAAGATATATAAGATGGAGGAAAAGGTTATGCAACAAATTTATATAATTAGAGACAATATTTCATTTATCAAGAATCGGAGCAACATCCACATCTAAATCTAATCTATTGTTGAGTAATTTATCTCGTGATTGTAGCCTCAAGCATTTCGATGAAAATCATGAATGATTAGCTCTTGTGTGATTCATAAAAGACAATCAATGAGAAGATCGAAGATAATGAAACACATATAGAAATTGTAATGAGGTGCATATAAGACATTATATAATACGTTTTTCTATTAGTAAGGATTTATTTGACTTATAGAAAGTTATGTTATCTACATATAACATATGTTATGCCTATCACATCCCTCCTACAATTGTTAACTTGAATTCAAAACAAATTTAATATACATCTTATATATGTTTATCGAATTTTTTTTTATTCGTACTTCACGTCTCAAATTGCATGTAATGATTTTTTTCTAAAAAAGATTGTAATTATTTAGAAATTTAAGATAATATTAATTATTCTTTTCTCCATTTTACCTTAGTAGTAATAGTTCTTGAAGATTACAAACACTTAAATTATGAAATCTTAACACATAAATGCGATAAATATTTAATAAAGAAAATTTTTATCTTAAGGCAAGTAAAATAGTCATATCGATCCTAATTATTGTTTGTACGAAGAATAAGATATATAATTTGAAACTCTATTTATAGGTCTATTGATGTTTAATAGCGTACTTGGTAGTTAGAAGTCAAGTATATAAAATCTTATCGTATTATTTGATCTTAAACATTTAATATGAGTGTTTGCATATGTTTAGGCGTATTAAAGATTAAAGAGTAAAGACTCATAGTCTTTCAATCACTACTCACCAAAGGCTTAAGACATACGTTATATTTATATTTTGAAAATTGTTATAAAATATATTTACATATTAAAATTAACATATTGTTAATATATAAAATATATTTACATGTAAGGTTATTTCGTTTGATTTTGTTTCATAAATTTAAAAAATTATCTCATGATTGTTCGGAACGATTATAAAAAGTCCATAATTTTATTGAAAAAATAACATAAGTCGATTCGATCGTTTTTTTCATTTTGACACCGTGCTTATGAGTGTCACTTTATTTTTTTAGTCCCAAAAATAAAAGAAGATAAGAAGAATAACTACTTATCGCAAATTGAAAGATAAATTTAATTTTTAAATAAAATTAAGAGGTGTAAACGGTTTTTGTCTATAATTTTTTTTATCAAACTAATTAGACTAAACACATTTCTATACTAAGTAACCAAAAAAAAAGACAGGAAAATAATTTTGTTTTAAACAAACATTTTAGGAATAAAAACAAATGGCAATAAGGAGGAATGTATGTGTAGGATACATTTAATTCACATATTTATTTATTTTTGGGTAAAATTTCACATATTCACATACAAGTAATAAAAGGAAATGGCAAAGAAGTATAAGTAAATCAAATAAATTATAATAAGTAAATAGTTAAGAAAAAAACAAAAAAGAGTTATTTTAGAAATAAAATAAATTATAGTGGTGTGGAATAAGTGAGTTGAATATATTTAATTTTTTTCCCCAATTTTACAGTCAACAATAAATAAGAAAAAACCATTTTGGATACTAGTAGAAATAATATACCATATCAACATTTTTAGGTAAAAATCATTATTATTAATATCTAGACCAAAAAGAAACTATTTTAAACTAATCATTAGTTTTCCTTAATTATCAAAATCAAGTACTTTCATAAGTGTATATATTTGAGAGAATTTCATAAGTATTTCTCACAATTTTTAGACTCTTGAGCACTTGGAAAATATATTTTTCAGTCTTAAAAAATATATTTTTCAATGGCCTTTACAAAGTTCTCCCTTCAATCTGTTTTGCTATTTTGCTTGGTTTTGTTTTCCTTGTTGGCTCTTCATCATTGTAAGTCCACCCTATTAAATTAATTTTTTATAATGAACATGTCTTGTTTTAAATGTTATTTTCACTTTTTATGTTATTATAAAATTCTATATTTTCTTATATATAATTGAATTTTATGAAATACAGGTGACGATGAAGGTATAAACGTGAAATCAGACACGACAACCTATCAATGCATCCCACTTCATCAGCAGGGCGATCCAGTCCCCAAGTGGTGTTGCCCAGCACTTATAAAGTGCTACGATACTAAAATAATATGTCACGATAATTGTCACTAATTATGATAATTTTTCAAGTAATATATAATATTATTAATTCGAAAAACATTATAGTTTTGTTCTCAATTAGTACTCATGAGTTTCATGTTACTAATTATATTGATGTATTGCTAAAATAAAAACAACGTTGATTATAACGTTAATAAAATTCAATTTATGCTATTGATATTATATACTCTAATTTCGTATATTTATTTTGCATTTTCTCAATCGATTTGTAGTGTAACATTTATATGTTAGTGTTGCTTTCTTGACGCAAAAGCTTATACATTTGTGACTAAAAAATATATATATTGGTTCGAGTATTTATGGGTTTATTGATGTTATTTTCATGTTGGACAAATAAGGTAAAAGTATCAAAAATTGATAAAATATCTAGTGAGCATAGATTTTTTTTTTTACAATACATACATATATAGACTAAATCTAATTTAATTTAGTTAATCAATTATTAATCTTTGTTAGTTACCAAAATGAAGTAATTTTATTGGGTAAGCAATTTGTTCTGTCTTTATAAATGGAGGAACTTTGTCTAAAAATATTTCCAATATTTAATGGCTCATTGATGCTATTTTTATCGTTGCACCTAAACAAACATATAATAAACAAAATTTATATATTATTTCACTTTGATGTGGAAAAGAAATAATATATAAATTTGATTCTCTCATTTTTTTTAATCTATTGTTGACAATATTTAGATTCTAATAAAGAAAAAGATAAAGTTGTTATTTCAATAGCTCAAATAAAATAAGTTCTAAAGCTAAACTTTAGTAAATGTAACAAACTAACACCACAGTTAAATCAAATTAAACTATGAAACAAGAATTGAAACAAATACTTTTTATTCCAAGCAATATGCTATTTCGAGACTCCACCTATGCGATTACACTGAACATGTTGTTGTTGTTCAAGCAATAGACCATTCGTTGTTTAGCTCATTTTTCAACTTCGTTATCTCATCCTCAGGCAAAGTCATGGTCACAATCCTTCCTTCAGCATAATTAGGCCCGTTCGGAAGCACCAACACGGTCCCTGCATCGCCTACTCCATCGATAAAGTAACTTACATTCTTCGGCTTATGACCCTTCCAATCGAATTCATAGAGATCAGCACCTTCCAGGCTGACGAAAGTCAAATTTGCTCCGTACACGATCACATCAGACACTCCATGCTCTTTCTCGATGGCTTCATCGATCTTTAATCGCTCGTCGACGATCTCATTTTTAATCAACCTTGCTAATTCACTAGGATTAGCATCTCTAATTGAGTCATCAACCTTAACCACACCAATTAATTGTGTGTTTCCTATAAGGCCCTCTTTCTTTTCTTCATCCTTTTTACAAATGGTCACAACTTTTGGGCCAGGCCCATCTCTAATTTTTGAAATGGACTGCCAAATAATAGAACATAGTGATTCAAATGGGCCTTGAATTCCTATTCTTGATTGTAATTGGCCCAATTTGGATGCACTAACATGGATCGAAAACGACTCCAACTTGTAACTTGCATTAGCAACCCAATGATCTTCAACCGGGTCAACCCGTTTTATGGAAAGTGGATCCTCCACAATTTTTTGTAGGGTTTGGGTTGAGTTTGCTTTGGTTAATGAATGGGCCAAGTTAAGGGGTCGGGGCGGTTGGTATCCACCAACTACTTTACCCAAAAAGTTCCAAAATTCAGTTGCTGAGAATATATCTCCAAGTACATGGGCCCAACTTAGGCCCAATGAAATTCCACCACATTTGAATTTAGTATGCTACATAAATAGCCCAAGATATAAATGAGTCAACTATTAATTACCAACAAGAAAAAGTATAGAAACAAACAATAATTAAAAAGATATATAAGATCGAGGAAAAGGTTATGCAAGAAATTTATATAATTAGAAACACATTTATTAAGAATCGGAGCAAAATTCACGTCTGAATCTAATCTATTGTTGAGTAATTTATCTTGTGATTATGGCCTCAAGATCAAATCCCTCCTACAATTGTTGACTTGAATTCAAAACAAATTTAATATACATCTTATATATGTTTATCGAATTTTATTTTTATTCCAAAGATTTTAAAAATAAATAAAATTGTGAAATATATATCCCGTGACTTTAGAAATAATGTTCAATCCTCCACCTCTGTGTATTAAATTGACTCACCGTCTCCTACCAAAATATAAATTTAATTGCCAACCAACTGTAATAACTTTTAGGCAAAAATTTAAAAAAATACATATGGAGAGTCTGTCTCTTGTCAATTATTTTCATTGTTACTTTGTGTCTCAAATTATATGTCATGATTTTTTTTAAAAAAGATTTTAATTAATAAGGAATTTAAGATAATATTAATTATTTTTTTCTCCATTTTACCTTAATAGTAATAGTTCTTGAATATTACAAACACTTAAATTATGAAATCTTAACACATAAATGCGGTAAATATTTAATGTAGAGAAATTATATCTTAAGACATAAATAAAAATAAAATAGTCATATAAATCCTAATTACTGTTTGTACGAGAAATAAGATATATACTACAACAAAATCAACTTTTAGCGGCATTAAAATATTGACATGAATAAAGAGTGCTCAAGGCTTACCGATATTTTTTAAGTGTAATTAGAACCAATGTCGCACTTTAGGAACATATACAAAGAGTGACAATTGCAGCTAAAATCATATATTTAACGATAATTAAGAATTAAATACCGTTAAAAATTATTTTATTGTTGTGATATAATTTGAAACTCTATCTATAGGTACATTTATTACTTACCTACCTCAACTAATTGAAATATTGATGCCACGACCATACAATCTTTGATATGGTGGTGAAATATTGCAACTAATTGGGTGGTGAAATAATAGGAGTATATGTTTATTTGAAGTTATTAAAGAGTTAAGGTCTATAATCACCGGTGTGGTGGAGTATTTGGAATTTTATTTTTAGCAAAAAGTACAAGGTTTAAGAATTAAAAATGAAAAAAAGGACTCTTAGTAAAAACACTATTATCTTATTTGTTGAATTGTTTTCGATGCAAATCTGGATTGATCAACTCTTCATCCTGAATAAAAAGGTATTGAGTTCAAGCATTAAAAAATAAGATAAATAAATTAATTGACAAATACTTTATTCTATTTACTGATAGTTTCAAATATGAATTTAAACTAATCGATTAACAATTAACTAAGAAGCGTTTTATTATTTTCTTAGTGAACCTATCGAACACATCATACCCCTAACCCTAAAAATACCCCCTTTCCCTTCCTCCGAGCAAGAGAAAAAAATGAAACATAAAACCCGAGACTTGAAAATGAATAACTTCTTGATAGGAAGCACTATATCAGTATATCTTTTTAATGAGCTTATTCGATATAAATTTGAATTAATCGAGCCAGAAAAAAAAACAAACATAAGAGTATACATACCTGTATGAGGACTGGAGGTGAGAAAGCCAATTCAGGACCAAGAACTTGATTAGAAACAAGTAATTTCTCAAGTGAAGTATCTTTCATTTCTAGCCATTCATCCAAAGTTTTATCACATTGTGCTTCAATAAACCTAGCACCACAATCATTACATTTAATATAAGGTCTCCCTGACTCTGCCCTTCTAAACCTACCATTAGTCATATAAAAATAATTGAACCAAATAAATATTGGTTCTTTTATTTTATAAATTGTGACACCTTGAAATGCTTGGCTATCAAAGTAATAAATCCCTCTCAAATAATGTAATTTCATGGCCAAATCCATGTTACTTGGCTCATAAACAACATCTTGTCCTGTTACTCTTGCTGGTCCAACTGAGGATAATTTTATGTTGTAAATTAGACCATCTTCTAATTTTGAAGACACCATTTTTTGGAATTATTATTATTTTTTTTCTAAGTGGGAGTAGAGGAGACAATATGGGATGTTCTTGATTATGTAGAGGATGGTTTATATAGGCTTTTGAGGTGAGATATATAATAAACTAGCAATGATTTATATATATGGCTCATAGTATACAAAATAGGTGTATTGTGTATATATTGATAGCTGACAGATGTGTGAAATGAACGAGTTGAATTATATTTAAGTTGATTAAAATTAAATCAATTGAGTTAATAAATGATGATTCAATTAAATATTTATATAGGCTTTAATTTTGAGGTGAGATAATAAACTAGCCATGATTTATATAGCTCATGGTATACTAAATGGGTGTATATATGAATAGCTGACAACGGTATAACATGAGCGAGTTGAATTATATTTAAGCTGATCAAAACTAAATAGATTGAGTTAATAAATGATGGCTCAATCAAATGTTAGTAGATTTATATAAGTTGGATTATATAGGCTACACCATGGGTCATAATAACTTAATTCGCCCAAATTTTTACTTTAAATTTGAGAGTTTTACTTATAATTTGTTTAATTATCTAAAAAAGAAATAAAAATTGCCTAGTTTAAAGATAATTATCATAAACATTTGAATATTTTATTTTATATATAATATGTTTTTTACAAAATATTATTTACATAATATTAAATACAAAAACATTAAGTAATGCAGTACTGTGTACTAATTAATTAATGATGTGTAATCGGGAGATCAATATATAAATTCGAATTATGAAAATAATTTTGTTTTTACACAAATGTAAAATAAGATTGCGTACTATAAGACCTTATAATTATGTTCTAGCCAGAGTTTAGTGCACATTTTCTAGTCCCTACTAGGAAAATTTAAGAAGGTTTACATGAAATTATCCACTCCTATTATCTTTTATTTCAAACACTTAAATTATTTTTTCATCCGATATACCGTATTAATTTTAGAATTTGAATAATCTAAATTTATGTGGAACAATTTTATTTTGAAGTAAAACTCTTTCTATTAATTAAACGTGAATTTACATTTAAAATTTAAATTCCAAATTTGTATAACGATTATAGCTTCCAAAACCACTAACATTAATTTGGACTGCAAGAGTAGTTCTCTAGCTGAAAATAATTTAAACTTATCTCATATAGGAAATTCAATTTTTGCATAAATAAAATGAAATAAAAGAATAGTCGTTATCTAAGTAATTAATGAGCTAATAAGTTATATAATTAATGGAGAAAAAAGTATACATAGGTGGCAAGGCTTTAAATTAGGTAGTTGGAAAAATTCATTGCAAGTTATTTATGGCGTTTTATTGTTCACGTTGAGGTGGTAGTGTCATGTGTGATTAATTTTATTTATTATATTTCATTTTGTTAGAATTAAATTATAGAAAATATGGTTAACATGTTAAAATATTTTTCTATTATATTAATACGAGAAAAATTAATCGTATAATTTTTTGAACATCTAAATTTAAAATATTGAATTAATTTAATTCAGTCTAGTTTCGAAAATTAATCAAATCAACTTTTGTGAAACATGACAAGTAAATTCATTTTTCCCCGCTCGGTGGTTAATACCCTCATTGAAGTATGACTAAATTCAATTTCGCGTTAGCAATCTCCGATTGAGAGGCAAAGTGTCTTTTAACAAAGACAATTTTATATATAAAAAAACTCAAATAAAATCTCTAATTAAAAATAAAAGAATATTTACTATTCTACCGTAACCTTATTAACCTTATTAGATATATGCAAACCCTAGTTGCATGTTATCTATTACCCTTATTTAAGTCATCCTCTTCATTACAAAAATAGGGTGCAAATAAATATATGTACCAACTCTAGAGGTGCAATATTAAATAGTTTACCAGATGCACATAATACAATATTCTATATATATATATTGTACCATATAACTAGACAACTCTAGAGGGTATATAATAATATAATTTGACTCATATTCAAAGTTAAATTTGATTAGTTTAACTAAATATTTAAAAAAAATATATAAAAAATATTATATATGACAACCCCCCTCCCCCATATAATTAATATCATAATATGATCGTAAAAATAACACACATTAATATATTAATTAAAATTCATATAATTTGATTATTGAGAAACGAGTGATCACATTATTTCAAGGAAGGAGTAAAACGTAAGGAGAACTTTGGTTGAGATAACAAAATGTCAGTATGTTATACACTGCTATTTCTTTTATAAATTGAGAGACGTTTCTTAAAAAGAATAAAAAAAAGCCTATTAATTGTGATTTAATTTGTTTTACCACATTATCTATGGAATTAAATTCTGGATTAGAGTAGTGTGAGTGAGTTAAAACACTTCTCGATTAGGATGGAACTGCATTAGGAATTAGCTCTTAGCATGTTCTTTTTTTGTCTTAATGATGAACTAATTGACACGACATATTCAAAGTGAGGTGCCATATATATATATAGTGTATGTTATTTTCAAATGCAGATGACATAATATTGATTGTCAAGACGTGCAATGGAGTTAATGATATATTAAAAGTTTTGGAAAGAAGTTTAAGAGTCTAAAAGTTTCAAAGTTAAAGAAGGATTAAGTTAGAGAATGAATACCAAGAGTACAAGTTTAGTACTGTGTTGTATGACGCGGAAGTGAAAATAAAGTTCGATACACTAGTCATATTCAAGCAGTGGCGGATTCAGGATTTTCTTTTTGGAGGTTCGACGTGTAAATAAGTCATTCGAAATATGCCCTTTAAATTTTCTTGGGTTTAAAACCACACTTTTGGCACGTTTTTAAAATAAAAGGAAATAGGTCTGATATACCCCTCAACTATGTCATTTGGAGCTGATATACCCCTCGTTATAAAAGTGGCTCATGTATGCCCTTACCGTTATACAAACGGCTCACATATACCCCTACCGTTACAAAATTGCTCACATATACCCTTCATTTAACGGAAGTTAAAATATTAGTTTTAAATTTATATTTGTTACTTCTAATTTTTTTTTTAAAATTATTTAGGGGTATATATGATTCTTCTATCAAAGTTCAAGGCATATTTTAATTTTTTTTCATACATAAATTATTTATTGACTTCTTTTATTATAATTATTTGAGTTTCTTATTTTTTTTTTATTCCTTAGTTTAAAGAAAAAAATTTAAAATATATTTTTTGTGTGTATTGTAATTTAATTTCGTATTCGAAGAAAAATTTTGGTCATCTACAATAAGTTTTACAAGAATATTAGTGACACATAAATAAATTTGATTATCAAAATAATAATTATAAATTAGTCATTGAAATAAAAAAAAGTCAAAAAATATGTTTGACGAGGATTAAATTTACTCATATGAGATTATATTTTTTAGAAAAAAAAAATAAAAATTAGATTTAATTTTTTTTTCATTTCCGTTAGAGGAAATGGTATATGTGAGCCATTTGTTTACAAGTAGGGATATATATGAGCCACTTTTATAACGAGGGGTATATCAGCTCTAAATGACAAAGTTGAGGGGTATATCAGACCCTTTTTCCTAAAATAAAAAATGCTCGAAAAACAGAACTGATTTTTTAAAACAAAAATAAACAATCAAGGGTCTTATCATTGAGCCATATATTTCTATTTGTTATTTAGGCGGTTAAAAAATATTCATATACAAAATCGTGTATTTTTTTGTCGAGGGTGTTGGGTGAACACCCTGGACCCAACGTGAGCCCGCTAATCCAAGAGAGAGAAACCTTCAAGTACCTTGGGTTCATTACTCAAAAGATACGTGACAAATGATAATGATGACGCACATCAAATTAGAACGGGATGGGTGAAACAAAAGCTAGCTCACCTTTGGAGTACTATGCGATAAAAGTATGTCCCCAAGGCTTAAATTTAAGTTCTACAGAGTGGTGATTCGACCAACTCTATGAAGTAAAATGATGACCAATAAAAAAGAAAAAAAGGTAAAATATATTCCTGAACTATTATAAATGGTATGCGGATAACCTCCGTCATACTTTAGGGATGTTGGTGCAACTGCAGTCCAAAAATTAGAGCATATATACCCTTTATACTAACGGACATACACGTATCATAATCTTATCCACAGACCCAATATTGGATCGATAGATAAGATTGCGGCACGTGTCCCTATATAGCTTTCTGTTAGAATGAAGGGCATATACGCTCTAGTTTTTGGATGGCAGGAGCACCAATATCTATAAAGTATGACGAAGGGTATCTGCATCATTTACGATAGTTCGAGGATATATTTATCCTTTTTACTATGTTCCAAAAATGAAAATAATTGAGATAAAGATGTTTAGATGGATGTATGATTTTTTAAAAAAAATATAATTAAATATAGTTTGTTTTCACAAGTTAAATGCATAAAATAAAATTAAAAATAATAAAATAAATTGGAGGTCTGCTCTAATACAACAACAACAATTTCTTTTGAATATTACTATCAATTTCAAACTACTTGTTATGATCGCCTATGAATTTGTACTATCTACCATCGGTAGTGTAGCGGATGGGGCTATGCTTTTTTTCTTAATCAGATGTCTTGCACTTAAGTTTTGAATACTTTTTTCAAATGGGGTTCTACGTGACGAAAATAAAAAATAATAAGACTCCAACAACTATCCGAATGAAAACTTTAATTGAAAGAAAAATAATCTTACTTTATAAG
Source organism: Solanum pennellii (assembly GCF_001406875.1). NCBI lineage: Eukaryota > Viridiplantae > Streptophyta > Magnoliopsida > Solanales > Solanaceae > Solanum > Solanum pennellii. The sequence goes on from NC_028645.1 coordinate 83,142,828, forward strand.
AAATTTTTCAACACGAAATATAAAATTAATGAAATTTTAAAATAGATATTAAATATCAAATGAAAAAAAATTGTAAGTAAACGTCCATATATCTACAAATGAATTAATTCCCACTCCACAATTAAAAAAATATTAATTAATACGATCCACATAAAATAAATGAGACCAATTAATAACATAGGTATACTTCTTTGTCATTATAATAAAAATAGAAATAAATAGAGAATTATAGTTGAGAGTTGAGAAGGATAAGACAAGTTTAAGTTTATGAATGTCGTGGAAACACGTGTGAGTTGGCGCTTGAGTTATTCTGAATTCAACATTTTAACATTATACATAAATTTATATAAAAATTATAAAATATGATAAATTTAAACTCATAATATTAAATTTGTTCAAACATCAAAAATCTTTAAAATTGAATTCATAAATTCAAATTATAAAGTATGCTCTGTCGATCTAAGAAACACATTGTTTGCTTGAACTCAATTGTTATTATTGTTTATGTAGTGTTGTGAGCAGATTTGAATTTAAAATTTTGAGTTCATGAGCTCTAAATTTTTATATAAAATAAGATAATTTATGATTTTGGATAAATTATTTAATTATATATATTCAATGAATTTTTAATACAAATATATAATTTTAGCTAAAATTATTAACTTTTATTGTACACGTAGCTAAAATTGTAAACTTTAATGGCGAGTGATTTTTAATTTTGTGAAATTTTTTAGCAAACAAAAAAGTCATTATTAGGAAGGCCAGCTCTTCATGGTACCTTGTAAGATGAATCTTAAAACTTTTATGTTGATATCTTTTATTGTTTGGAGATGAAATGAGTAAGAAATTTTATTCTTATGGATGTATACCTTGTGTTTGGCATAAATAAAACCAAAAATTACATGAATAAAAATTTGATTAAACAATATTTGTATTTTATATTTCAAATTATTGAATGCTGGAGTTATACTCTGATCATGACCAATTTTACACTTCCAAATGAAATGTAAATACAGGTTGGGTCGATCTCATAAAAGAGTGCGCATGTGTCAAGGTAGATGTACATCGAAGACAATAAATATACGAGTAATGTCAAATGGTTGGAAAATTTTATCAGTATTTGGCTAGAAATTTAAAAAATATTTTCTCCGTTCGATATTATTTGTCATGGTTGCTAGTTTTAGAGTCAAACTATAAAAACTTTGACTAATATTTTAAGATGAATTTTTCATCATATTAATATGCAAAAAATTGTAATTTATAGTACTTTTCATATAGTTTTAGAATATCTAATTTTTTTGTTTAAAATATCGAATTAATGTAATCTAATTTAACTTTGAAAATTAATCAAATTAACTTTCGATAATCGCAACATGACAAACAATTTCGGACGGAGGAAGTAAATAATAAAAGTATTCAGAAGGGTAAACAATGCCAAAGGGATTTTTCCTAAATATATTACTCCCTCTGTCCACTTTTATTTGTCATTTTACGTTTTTCGAAAGTCAATTAAAGCTACTGCTAATTCGAAAATGTAAATATACAAAAGACTATAAATAGTTATATTTTAGAAATATATCAACTTGAGAAAGCTAAGCAATCAAATACTTATTATTTATTTATTACAAATACAAACAGGTCATGGTCTCCAGTAAAGAATGAAATGGATCTGCAATTTATTAGACACATAAAATGGTTTGAGATACTAAAAGTAAATAATTGAGATATTCATATTCTGATCATCAGCTTTGTAAGACGTTCCGAGAGCCTAATGTTGAACTTGGTATGTTTCAGTAATAGCTTTTTCAATTTAGGCATACTCACATCATCCATGCACTCTACTTCAGACAACCAGGATGGTTGTTGAATAAGAAGAACTTCAAGTTGCGGAAAGCTATCACCATCACCAGAGAGATCCATCTTTTCTTCCTTATGTTGGCGGTAAATCATTTTAAGTATTCTTAATTTGGGCAATTTCTTAAGCAATGCCACTAAATGACCCTCTACCTCAATGTTGCGAAGAGTAAGCTTGACGAGATTTGGAGGGAATGATTCAGAGTTCAAACGCACACTTCCATTCAACTGCAACTTAACAATATGTGGATAGGACGACAAGTTTATTTGCTCACTCGGTTGATACGAAAATATGAGCTTCAGAGACTCCAACTCTTTAGGCAATGTTGATAATATCTGAACGGTAGAATCTGATACTCCCCATATACCCAGTTTCCTTAAGTTGATCAACCGGTGAAATAATCTCGGTTCAACAAACTTATCATCCATACACATCAAAGTTTGTATATTATTAGGAGGCAATGAGTAAATTTTTCGGCTTATTGAAAAGCAACAGTTAGATGCTTGTAAAGTAGCTTTATAACGAAGATGTCTCAATTGTCTAGACTCCCAAACACCAGTAGGAAGTTCAAAAAAGCTATTTTCAATATTTATGGTCTGCATATGTTTGACCATGCTATTTGGCAGTTTCCCATACATATGCCCCTCCAATTGCAGATAGCGTAAGCAACTCATCTTCCCAAACATGTTTGGGATTGTCATGGAATAATCATAAGATATGACTACAACCAACAGTTGCAATAATTTGAAGTCATGACGAGCCAGTTGAGAAAATAGGCAACTATCATCTATAAAACAGAAAAGTGCACGAAGTTTCTTAGGCTTAGGATTTGAACGGAAGAAATCATTCATGGCATTACTATCAGAGTAGAATGTAATCCTTCGCACCCTAGAAACATTGCCGGGATCACCAAATGCATTGTGCTCGGTGTGAAAGAAGTTACTTTCCTTGCCCAACTCCACACACAAACTATGTAACAAGTCATGTATGCGACAAGTTGAAATTCTTCCATCATATCTCCTTTTGGCAACTTGGATCAAGTTTCTAGAAACCAAATCATTTAGGAAATCCTCCGCCTTACTTTCAGCCTCTCGCGTATTACCACTATTTACAACTATGAGCTTCTCAGCAATCCACATATTTATCAAATCAAAAGCACGAATTTCATGGTCCTCGGGGGAAAGGCCAAAGTACAAGAAACATGGCCTTAATGCAATAGGCAAATCATTGTAACTCAAAGCCAATACCTTAGCACATCCCTCTTGAATTTTATGAGTCATACTCTCAAGTACTCTGTTCCATGCATGTTCTGTTCTTCCTCTTGCCCTTAACATACCTGCAGTCACCACAATCGCTAGCGGTATACCTCCACATCTCTCAACTATACATCTACCAATATTTACCAAGTCTGGTGAAGTATTGGCCCAATTATCATTTACAAAATTACAGATTTTCTTGGTAAAGAGTTCAAAACTGTTCTCTGAGTCTAGAGGTTGCAACTCGTGGATTGAGAAATCCCCTCCTATGTATCTGCCTACATTACTATTTCGAGAGGTTATAATTATCCTACTGCCAATTTTTGAATCACATTCAGGAAGGACAAGTTTTAGATCATCCCAAATTTCAACATCCCAAATGTCATCTAAGAGGATAACGTACCTTTTTATTTTCAAGAGTAACCCTAGGTTGTTCTCCAAGTTTTCTTTCCTTTCTTCTTCCGTCAGTCCAACTTGTTTGGCTATGTCGATTAAGATTTCTCCTGCCCTTGGCTGTTGTGAAACATAGACCAGCGCAGAACACTCAAATTGATGACGGACATGTCTATAAAGTTTCTTGGCAAGAGTTGTTTTTCCTAGACCGGGCATGCCAACTATTGAAACTACTCCATAAGGCAAATCTTGAAGAAGCAATTTGTGTTGGAGCTTGTTGAAGTCATGATTCAAACCGATGACCTCTGTTTCATCATTAGCATGAAGGAATCGTCTTCTCCGGTCCATTGGAATGCAATCATCATTATTGTTACTTGTATCTGTGATGTTGTAAGTTGTCCTTACACGGTCAATATCAGCAACTCTTCTTTTTATCTTCTCAATCTCCATAGCAAACTTATCCGCAAATGAAACAGTCTTAAGGCAACAAATGAACTTATTGGATTGTTGAATTTTTGGAAGGAACTCATCTAATAGATCCTCCACATCACCTGCCAGTTGTTGAATATCTTCGAATAGGTTTTTGACCCTTGAATCACCTCCAACTTCCTTTGCCTTTGCATCGTCTACATATGATCGAATGTGTCTCATTTCTCTCTGGAGCCAATCGATAAACGCGTACCTTCTTGCACGAGTAGATTTGCAGCTATTTCAACAGATTTATTGATGACTGCTGTAACAAGAATATCAGCCATCTCCTTTTTCCTTAAATTTCTTTTTTTTTTTGTAAATGTAAGGATGAGGAAGGGAAAGTAAGAAAAAAAAAAGATGATCAATTTGCTGTAGTGTTGGAGTCAACGACCAAGTCTTGTAAACACATCTTTTCTTAATCATGTTAGCTGGTATTTCGTTTTCAAGCATCAATAACAAACGTTGAAAGTCAACTGTAAACAGGTCAGTTATTTACTTTTAATATCGATCTCAAAATAAGCTAATTTGTATTGCAGATGCATTTGAGAATGTGAAAGTCTGCATCTAACATCATCCCTGCACGTTCATACTGACATCATCTCTACATGTTATTTCAGGCAACCAGAGTGTGATTTTGAATATGCAAAACTTCAAGCCATCACCAGAGAGATCCATCTCTATTTTTTTATGGTCACAGCCAATCATTTTAGAGTATTCGTAATATTATTTGGCAATTACCCCCTCCAATCGCAGATAGCGTAAGCAACTCATCTTCCCAAATTTGTTTCCCACAGTGAAACCCCCATAACCATCTTGAGACATGACTATAACCAACACTCGCAATAATTTGAAGTTGAGATGAGCCAATTTAGAACGGTCTTTTGTGAAAAAGAAAAGTGATTAGATTGGAACGGAAGAGCTCATTCATGACATTAATATTAGAGTTGAATGTAATCCTTCGCACCCTAGAAACATGATCACCAAATGCATTGTGCCCAACTCCACACATAAACTATGTAATAAGTCATGTATGAGACAACTTGATATTCTTCCATCATAGCATATCTCCTTTTGCCCAAGTTTCTACAAACCAAATCATACTTTCAGAAATAATCTTCTCTGGTCCAATGGAATGCAACCATTGTTATTGTTATTACTTGTATCCATCCATGATGTTGTAAGTTGTACTTACACGGTCAATGTCAGCAAACCTTTTGAAAAAATTAAGTAACAACGCAAACATCTTTAGGATATACCTTTCATCAATCCCACTATATTAAAAAAACATAAATTATATATCTAAACGCCATCTTGCAAAACTTCACTCTTCATCGCTGTGAGTTTGGGGCTCTCAAAATATTTTGAAAGGGTATTCGATTCTTCAATTCAATTTTATTTAACTTTAATAGGTAGTGAGACATTACCATAATGACTCTAGTGGAATGGTCGGAATTTCTATGCTTTTCTAGTAAGGAGTGTTTTGCTCTAAGTTTATTAATTAGACTAATTTAAATTTCTATCACTTAATACTGATTTAAGAAAAAAATTATTTCATATCAAATTTTTTTCATTTTCGGAGCTGATTTAGTTTTTTGTTTCATTATGTGTGATCTTCGAATCCTTGTGGTATTGATAACACAAGTTAAAATATTTGCAGGTTATTTCACATGGACTTACAACAAGGAAAAGCAAAAAAAAAAGGGATATAATTTGAGGAAATATAAAATATAAATAAAGTCTCGTATTAAAGTTTTTTTAAAAAAACTAAATGGCCATTTAATTATGAAATTCAAATATTTTTCGCTAAAATTTATAAAATTGAAAATAGAGTTATGTTTAATTATTTGTTCTTGCAAATGAAAGAATAAACCAACAAAAAAATTGACGATTTTTACAATCAAACTGCTTTTAAAATTAAGTGAAACACTATTTAGAAAAAAATACAAATAATTCACGTAACATCTTAAAATAGCTTTCTCAATCTCGACAATTGCTCATTTATAAACTATTACGAGTTCACATAATGCATTGTACATTAATTCCAAAAATACCCTCTTCGAAAATCAAGGTACAACACCACTAAGCATTAGAATTATCCTCTAGTGCCTTACTATTTTGAGCTATTAAAACGCCGCAGATATTGTATATGAGTATTTTTTACACTCTGAAAAAGTCGAAAGGCAGAGTGTACTTATATATACCCTTTCTTAAACCCCACAGTCCACAGTAAGACCTAGCCGCTTCTCATTTTCTTGCCTCTTAAACCCTGAAAATTTGTCTTCATCAGGTTTGGTTTTTTAATAAGTTTTTTGAGATGGGGTTATGCTTATTTGTTATATTATGGTTATTTGCCTTGTGTTTTGTCATGGTTCTTGATTATTTAGTTTATATGGAGCTTTGTTAAGTGTTTGGGGTATGTTGGTTTTATGTTTGGTTCATGTTGTAGAACTCTTACTCATTGTTTTTTGATGTTTGGTGAATTTTTATATATGTTTTTTTATATTTGGTGATAAAAATGAGTTTTTTTGTTAATGTTTGGTGATAAAAATGAGTTTTTTGAGATGGGTTTATGCTTATTTGGTTATGCTATGGTTATTTGCCTTGTTGTTTTGTCATGGTTCTTGTTTTTTAGCTTATATGGAGCTTTATTAAGTGTTTGGGGTATATTGGTTTTATGTTTGGTTCATGTTGTAGAGCTCTTACTCATTGTTTTTTGATGTTTGGTGAATTTTTATATATTTTTTTTATATTTGGTGATAAAAATGAGTTTTTTTGTTAATGTTTGGTGATAAAAATTAGTTTTTTGAGATGGGTTTATGCTTATTTGGTTATGCTATGGTTATTTGCCTTGTTATTTTGTCATGGTTCTTATTTTTTAGCTTATATGGAGCTTTATTAAGTGTTTGGGGTATATTGGTTTTATGTTTGGTTCATGTTGTAGAACTCTTACATTGTTTTTTTTTATGTTTGGTGAAAAAAATGAGTTTTTTTTATGTTTGGTGATAAAAATTAGTTTTTTGAGATGGGTTTATGCTTATTTGGTTATGCTATGGTTCTTTGCCTTATTGTTTTGTTATGGTTCTTGATTTTTTGTTAATATGGAACTTTGTTAAGTCTTTGGGGTCTTTTGGTTCATGTTGTAGAACTTTTAGTCATTGTGTTTTTGATGTTTGATGAAAAAAATGAGTTTTTTGAGATGGGTTTATGCTTGTTTGATTATATTATGGTTCTTTACCTTATTGTTTTGCTATGGTTTTTTATTTTAAAAGTTATTATGGAGCTTTGTTAAGTCTTTGGGGTATATTGGTTTTGTGTTTGGTTTATATTGTAGATCTTTTACTCATTGGTTTTTGATGTTTGGTGAAAAAAGATTTGTTTTTTGAGATGGGTTTATGTTTATATGTTTATTTTGTTATATCATGGTTCTTTACCTAATTGTTATGTTATGTTCCTTTTTTTTTTGGGTTAATATGGAGCTTTGTTAAGTCTGTGGTGTATCTTGGTTTTTATGTGTGGTTTCATATTGTAGAACTTTTACTCATTGTTTTTTCATGTTTGGTTAAAAAAAATCTCTCTTTGCCCCGTTCAAGTCTGATACTGTATTTTTCGTAGAACTTTTACGGGTTTTTTATGTTTGGTGGAAAATATTGTTTTTTGTTCTATTCAAAGTGAGATGATGCTTTGGCCTTCTTATTAGTTTGATATCTTTTGTTATTAGTAGTGTTTCTTTTTCTTGTATGTATGTAGTGTATTTCTCTAATTTCTGTAATTGAGTTAAACGAGTTCGATGATTGTTCTGTTTTGAAATAAATATACTTGAATGTTGCTCTCACTTGTTATTTGCTTCAGAAACTTAACTGACTACTGTTGAATGATTAGCTGGTTGGCAGGGCAAAGCCACAATGCATCTCATGGGTTTGGGAAAACAGACTCTGTATTCGTGTTGAAAATTTCACTCAAGATGTATGAATAGTCTATCCAGGACCAAATAAACTACTTTTTTTAAAAAAAATTATAACTCATAAGCTCAAAATCGTAGCTCTGCCTCTGTGAAGATGGTTTGAACCTAAGATATAATATTAGGCCAGAAATTTAATTTTTGTGTACTGTATCTAAACATGTGTTCTAATATCTAGTAACAAATCCCATGGGGGTGTAAGAGTGAAGGGAAAGGGGGGACCTAGAGAGCTAATAGATTTCACCGAATATGTGGTTTAAGAAATCTAGTTTGTGGATGTGTGCCACTATGTTTTTTTTTTTTAGTATGTATTTAAATGAATGAGTTTTGCATCGTTTAGTTGTGTCATTCGTCTACGTGTGTATAGGTTTCTGCTTTGTCAATCTTCTTTATTGATGTTGCCTGTCAGGTTAAAGGTTTCTATACTTAAAATTCTAAATTTGTATAACCTTCTTTTCATTCTTTTTATAGATATCGATGGCTTTCTACAACAAACTTGGTGGTCTTTTGAGGCAGAGCATCTCAACAAGTGGCAATACATTAAACGCACAATCATCAGCACCTTCAATGCTTAATGCCATCCGTTGCATGTCCACAAAGCTTTTTGTTGGAGGTATGTGAGTAGCAGTCTGAAAAAAATATCACAAGTATTGTTTCTTAGTGAATACCCTGCGACATGTAAAGTTTGCTTATTTATTCCTCAATTTAATAGGTCTTTCATTTGGAACTGACGATCAGTCTCTGAGGGAAGCCTTCACCAGCTTTGGTGATGTCGTCGAGGGTAATCTCCCAACTATCCCGAGTCTGGCTTGCTTTAGTTTCCATCTTGTTTTATTCTCCGATGATGAATATTTGAATGAACAACACAACGAAAATCAAGTTAGACGAAAAATGCTATTTTTTATGAACGATCATACATAGTACAATATGTATCTGATAATAGCTTACGATGTATATAATTTAAACCTATATATGGCATGGTGGATGCATAAATTTATCTGTTGTCTTGTGTTCCTCTTGCTTACTAGGTTATGAAATTGATATATTTTCTGCAGCTCGTGATTTGTTTCATGACCTTAAGTGTTCATATAACGAGTGCTCCACGCGTTTTTGTCATAAATTGCATACTCTAGTGATTGGGCTGGGATAGTGGCATTTTTCTGATAGTTTCTTAGTTTGTTCTATCGTTAAAGCATTATCAGTTACTATCTTCATCTCCCTCGTTTAGGTTGTGGGTGCTAGGATTAGTTTAACATCGGAGTTGAACCAATATTTATGGTTTTTTTGACATGGTCCTCCCTTTCATCTCGCTTGCTAGCTCTTGCTTTCTGCTGTTTGAACTTTGCTCGTGTGTTAAATATTCGTGTACATTGATTGTGGCGCAGCTAAGGTCATCATGGATAGAGATTCTGGGAAATCAAAGGGATTTGGATTCGTGAACTTCACAGACGGTCAATCTGCCCAAGATGCTATGTCAGCAATGGATGGACAGGTAAAATTTTGTTAGTAATACATGAAACCTTTAGTTTATGCCTTTGTATAGTTCAAGGGACTGTTTGGTTACAAGGATTTGGATTAAATTTTGTACCATATTCGGTTGTGGATATTAGTTGAAACTCAACAACATAGTGTAGTCTTACAAAGTGGGATCCGGGAAGGATAGAACGCATGCCTCTCAGAAGTAAAGAGGCTGATTATTCATGAATCATGGCTGATATCACATTATGCTCCCTGTAGGATCTCAACGGGAGGAACATCCGCGTCTCTCTAGCCCAAGAGAGAGCTCCACGCAGCGGTGGTTTTCGTTCTGGTGGTGGCGGATATGGTGGTGGTGGATTTGGCGGTGGCTATGGTGGATCTAGACAAAATGATGCATACTAAGTAAAACTTGTAATCTTTGCTCACTTGTCTATACAAGCATGGCAAATTTCGTAGGTAGGAGATAGAACTTAACGCGATTTTGTGTTGAACGAATTTTCCTTAGCTTTTAATGTATGCTTCTATATTAAGGTTTTATCATATGATCACTTGACTTGCCCCAACTTTGGTCTAAGTGGGCAAGTCGATTTGAATTTGTCGAGTTTTTATGTGCTGAGGTTAAAAAAAAATGATTGAACTTCAGTTATATGTATCCGTCAGCTATGTGCAGTGGACTTCGTTAAAGATTAACTTCAGACATCGTATATCTGAAATTATGTAAGCAACACAAATTAATTGACGACGTCAAAATTGGATATCCATGTCAAAATTGGATATCCATGTGCTTTGCCCTTGAGTGTGTGATTATACGATTGGAAAAATTGATTGGAAAAATTAATTTGGGCTAAGACTAATTGATCTGTTCTCTAAAGTCCAGGAAACAAAGCTTAAGCCCAAAATATAAAGAAAAGATGCACATGTTAGATTAATTTTGAATTAAGGATGTGTTTGATACGAAAGAAAAATATGTCGTTAGTATGTAATTAAAAATTATAATTACGAATATTTGTATATAATTTAGATAAATATTGTGGGACGTAGTTGAGAATCGCGATAGACCGGTGAGTAGTGATGATGGAGGCTATACCTATACAGAGGTAGGTGAAGACGAGGTGTGATGAATGATGCGGAGAACATAATCAATATAAAATGACAATGTATTTTTTCTACTTCCATTAAATATGTCCGTTTTATATTCTTAACGAAGTTATTTTCCTCAAAAAAAGTCTTTTTTCATACTTTATGCGTAGCACCAATTATTCACTTTCTTGTTAACCAAGAACTATAATTGTTTTTCTAATTGACATGAAATCATAGTCCTTAATTAATATGTATTTAATATAATAATAAGAATGTTGTCCCACTACTTACACACAAATTTTAGAGTGAAGTCTTTTCAATGTTTAATAATCTTATTGCTAATTGTTTTTTTGTGCAACAAATTAGCCTTGCCGACACTTTTATTTTCTTTAATGTCCTTTTCATGATTGAGTTATTAACATGTGCCTATGGTCCAAATAAATTGATATTTACAAATCAATTAAGAGTGTGACACTTACTTGAATCAAGGGGCTCATCAAAAATACTTTTATATATGAAATTATAACAGATTAAATATGTTATTATCGTTGTTATAATTAAAAGTGTGATATCACTAATTACAAAGCAAAGTTATTGTCGATGCGAAACAAGCTCGAAGAGTTTAGTGTTAAGAAAATAGGATTAGAGGAAATAATGAAGAAATCTTGAGGTATAGAGACTTTAGGATTAATTAGGGGTGCAAATATTAAGTTTTATAGCAACTTACAATATTGCGTGAAAATGAAGATTTCTTATTAAAAAAAAATAATATTGAAATTAAATTTATAAAATACGAGTACTAAACCAATTGACCCGTTGGAATTTCAACTTTTATGAATAAAAATATCATGATTAATCTGACGTTGAATTTATACCAGTCTTGTTATAGATAGATAAGCAAAATTTTATGATTGTGTTATGAAGTTCAACCTTAAATTATTTACTTTAAACTTACAAAAGTAATCTTAAATTTCATGAAAAATTGAGATAATAGTCAAATGCTTTCCAAATCTATTATCAAATACATATTTAATTATTTATATTTTACGGGGTTCTATTACCCTTCGATTATTCTTGCAATATTTTCTAATTAAATCCTTATATATATTGTGATTTGTGAACACGTTTGTTGTTGACCAAAAGCCAAAAATACTTGTTCTTGGTAAGTTATTTTAGGTTACAATTAAACCTATAGTTTTGTGAGTGACTTCATAATTAAATCAAATAACAAAGTATCATGTTGTTGCAAGCATTTTGGATCTTGTCCAACAATTTTTATGTTGAGAAAAGTACGTATATGTAAATAAGATATTTGTTGAATATATATAAATATTTTATATAGAACTGAATATACTATCTTTTTTTTAAATTCAAAAATTATAAATTCAAAATTTGGATAGGTCTTTGAAGTTAGTATATATATGGACCCTTAATTAAACAAAATTCCAATATATTTTTTAAGAAATAATTAAAAAGCATGTTTCATTGTCAGCAATCTAGATCTAGCAATCAATGTTCTTCAATTTTGTGTTACTTTCAAAGACTCAACTAATTATTTTTACTCCACCATTCACGGTAGGCCAAGAAAAAATTGTAAGTTCTAGATTATTTGTCTTAAAATATTATACAATATGATTTTTTTTTAAAAAAATATTCTGCATATATATATATATAAACATGTTGGAGAAAAAAGGAAGTGTGTTAATATGCTATTATGTATAGATTTGGCCTTTGGGTATGTGAATATAAGTGTTGAGACTGATATATATAAATAATATTACAATAATAATTGAGTTTAACACAAATATATATGTATAGATATCTGGACATTAATTTCTTCCTATATATGTATATGATATAATTAGTATTATATCACTAAAGAACATATTAATATATAATTTTATTTTTTTAATTAAAGATTAGATTGTTCAAAAGACTTTTTTTTTAAAACTTCGAGCTAGATTAAAATCAAATAAACGAAATATCAAATACTTCACTAATAAATATTTAGTCCAAATAAATTTGTAGAAAGAGGTGGGAGTGTGGGGTAAGCAGACAAAAAAATATATTCTTATTTCTTTATCTAGCTGGACCATTTTCTTTTTATTAATTTCTTTTCTTTTTTTTTCTTTTTCTCTTTAAAAAAGAAAATTATGCGTTTAATTATGCTTAGATTTTTCTTGTCTAATCGAGTTAATTATGAGTTGTGTGTCGGTACATAAATTATTTTTTGTCAAATCACAAGGTTTAATATGTAGACTTTTTAAGAACTTGTTCGAGTCAAATAACAAATTAAATCAGGAACAAATATAGAAAATTAAGATTTATATTTCACTTTTCAAAATAAATAATACTTCCTTCGTTTTATTTATACGACACTTCAAATAAATCTATCTTTAGTAGTAAACTTTTATATATCTTTAAAATATTTTAAATTGTCAATTATTGTTATTTATAGTACTTTTACATAGTTTATAAATATATAAATTTTATTTAAGAAAATTTGAAGATTATACGTGTAAATTCGCCGTTAAACTTAAACTTTTTACCTCGAAAAATAAATTATGTTACCTGAATAAAATAATTAAGAAAATATTAAAAATGGCAAATGATCAAATTAAACTTATTTTGAAAGGATCAAATTAGGCTGAGTTAATGAGCCAACATGTATTATATGGTCCACAAATATGATGAAATATATGAAGGAATCCACTTTAAGAAAAAAAGACATTACCTTTTGATTTGTAAAGGGCTTCATATACTGGCAAATGTTTTTGAAAAAGCAGTAACAGATAAGAACTGAAAATAGTGAGTATATGTCAGCATAGTAAAAAGGCAAATAAAAAGCAGAAAAAAAAAGAAAAAAAAAACTAAACATAAAAATGAAATATATATTAGTATTTGTTTTTGGATTAATATCCGATATTTATATTGAAATTTAATTAAATTTAAATTTACTTCAAAAATCTTATATTTAGGAATAACGATATGTTAATCAATCGAAAATGAAAAAAATATTTATCACTCTATTACGATCATAAATAATTATTACACTCATATTTTCTTTCAGCTTTTAGTTCTATGATTGGGTAAAACAGCCTTTGAAAGGGTTCATTTTGTACTTTCAGATTTGCTGTCTGAGGTTGGCCAATAGTAATTTTTAGCCGTTCATAGAAAATTATGTTATTTATATATAATTATTGAATAATTTTTTTAAAAAAATTTAAATAAGTAAATATCGAAGTCTCTTTAGCTTCTTTGTATTTATATTTTTTATTTTTCTATAAAATTTTTTGACTCCATCGCTAAAAAGAGAAAAATTGGAGACTAAGATGGCTTCACATGGACATATAGCAAAAAGGAGGTTGTTGAGATAGTGAAACCAAATTTCTATCTTAAAAGTACAAAGACCCTTTTTCTTAATTGATTATAACTTCTAAATATACATATTTTGAATGCTAAATTTACTATTCATGGAATATATGTTCATCATATATTATAAGTTGAAGAGGTTATATTTCCTTTTTATTAGTCCATCTAGATTAGAAAAATATATATATAGGAAAGGGAATAAAAACATATCACAAATCAAAGAACTAAGTAAAAGTATATATATTTCTACATGTATATACACAAGAATAACATACTCAAAATCATCTTATAACTAGAATTCGAAGAAGATGACATCTATCGTATCTTAGCTTATCCCTACTTTATATAATAGAGAAATTATTTTTAATTATCGATAGACCACTTTTTAGATGTGTATAATATAGAAATGTAAGAAACTTATCTTCTAGAAATATACGAACATACTTTTTAGCATAAAAATAATGTTTAGATTTTTATACTTAGTTGTACAAGACAAAGAGTAGAAATAAATAAGAAAAAGACACATGATGCATGATTCATGAGTGGCCTATTAAAATAGTTTAAGTTATTAAGTAGTACTTATTTAACGTATTCTTAAAGTTGTATATATCTTTCCCTTTAATCATGTGTTAAGTTACCCTTTTACTATTTATTATGTGAAGCTTATGATTATACATCACTTTTTCCTTTCTAAATATTAATACTTTTGAGAACCATTATTTTACATACATATAAGGTGGAATACTATATATATATATATATATATATATAAAGTTTGACAAGTATCGATAGCAGAAGTTTAAAAGGAGAAATGTTATAAGTTTTTAAAAATCTTAGAAAATGATGAATGTAATTCTGATTATATATGTTGATAAAGAAATTTCTTATCACGTGAAGAATCTTCTTCGTTATATATAAATTATGTGAAAATCGAATATTAATAACTAAACGGTAAGACTTTGAACAATTAATCTATAATTTTATAATGATAACGTTAATTGAATAATATCTATGATAGATGGGAGGTGATGATATATAGTTTTAAAAATTCGCTCTTTTATCTAAAAATATCGAAACTCCGCACCAATTATTCAACAAAATGAATAGTTTATTTGGGGCGAATCCTTTTTATTCTTTTTGTAAGAATATTTTGATGAGTAAATTAAATGACTAGTTGAAGACAACCTTGCCCATTGTCAAATCATATAAGGCATCCTCTACAAGGATATGGAGATTTCTTCTCTCAACTACTTGCAATGAGTCAAATAATTACGTCTAATTTCTATTCAATATTTAGTATTTATATTAAGATTTATTTAAATTTGGGTTTTCGCGGGAAAATTTTTACATGAAAGTTAATGCATTTTTTAATAAAGACAAGTTTAAATAAAGATTCGAAATATATAATTTAAAATAAAGAAATCTTTATTACCAACACATATATAGCTTATATCAAATTAAACAAGATAAAAGACATAAGATTAATCTTGATGGGCATTGTTGTCCCAAAATATTACAATTTATGATTGATTTTTTTTCTTAAACCCTACATCCAATAATACCTTAAAAGTACATTATTATAAACCCCACTTTTCATAGATCTACACTTGCCATTTCCACCCTTCTCTAATTTTCTTATTTTTTTTATAAATATAAAATTCTATTCCTATACTAAAAATAAACAAGTAAACATAATTTTGACCCAAATATTACATCATGAAAAACAAAAATAAAATAAAATAAAAGGTAAAATAGTCTTTTTCACTTTTCCCCTTCACTTCCCTTTTTTACCCTTGATTGAATCCCATAATAACTAACATACCACTTCACAAATTTCCTTAACCCACTTGACAAATCAGTTGTTGGCTTATATCCAAAATCCCTCAACGCCAGGCTCACGTTAGCATGTGTATACGGAACGTCGCCGTTTCGTGGCATTTTAATAACATTCTTTTTAGCCTTAAGATTCAATAAATTTTCGAGAATTGCCACCAACTTCTTCACCGACACTGGTGAAGTATTCCCCAAATTGTAAACCCTCAATTGCGCCGGACCTCTCTTCTTTCCGCCGCTACCGGTGCTCTTCTCCGCCGTATCCAACGCGCCGACGCATCCTTTTACTATATCATCAATGTACGTGAAGTCACGCGCCACCTCTTTATCATCCTGAGTGACGTACACGTTAATCGATTTCCCCTGAATCATATCCTTTGTGAAGAAGAAATACGCCATGTCTGGTCTTCCCCAAGGTCCGTAAACAGTGAAAAATCTCAAACCTGTTAATGAAAGCCCGTAGATATGGTTATATGTATGTGCAATTGCTTCCCCTGCTTTCTTCGTTGCAGCGTATAAACTAGCTGGTTGATCTGTTCTGTGATCTTCGGAGAAAGGAACTTTGGTGTTCAATCCGTAAACAGAGCTCGATGAAGCCCAGACTATCGCCGGTTGTGGATCTGCAGCTTTAGCAATTTCTAACAGATTTACAAACCCAGCTACGTTTGAGTTCACATAAGAGAGAGGATTCTGCATCGCGTAACGAACACCTGCTTGTGCAGCTAGATGAAGGATATGAGTAAAAGGAACAATGTCGAAAAGCTTTTTCAGAAGCTCTGTATCGTTAATATCACCTTCTACAATGAAAATCTGATGCTTCGATAACTGATCTTGACGAGCACGTTTCAACGAAGGATCGTAGTATGAATTGAAATTATCTAAACCTAAAACACCATCACCACGCTTCTTCAATGCTAAAGAGCAATGAGAACCAACGAACCCAGCTGCTCCCGTCACGAGGACGGATAGCCCGTTAGGGCGGTGGGGTGTCGAGGAGTGACGAACTTGTTTCTCCCACGACGCCCCACCGCCGTAAATCGCGGAGGATAGAAGGTTATGGGTAGTGGTGTGAATATTATTGTTAAATGATTTTTCGGAAGTTAACGGAGGGTAATTTATAGTGAAGAAGAAAATAAGTAAAAGAGCCACTAATAAAGTGACACGAAATAAAAGCTTAGACGATGCAGCGATGAGTTTTGTACTATTAACTCTTCGAATATAGCTATTGTAGCGCTCTAGTTTTGTGGTTTTGCTTGTGTCAGGTGGCGATGCCATCATAGTTTTCATAACTTTATATGTATCTGATATATCAATTTGATTTATCGCTTTGATATTGCAGAAAGTATACGAAAGAAAGACGCTAATGGTTATTGAAAAATGTGGAAATGGGGAGTGCTTTGGATTGAGCAAGCCCCTGAGGAAAGAAGGGGAAAGAAGAGATGATGTTTATAAAGGAAGAAGGATTGGTGTGTTTGTGTGAAAAAAATAAGAGTGGTGGACCAAAGAGAGGGAGAGTGGTATTGAGTTGTAGTTGGTTGGAGGCCACTTTCTTTTTTTAGTATTCTACAATCTATATTTTTAAAATTAAGAAAAAATAAAGTGGAAAAAAAAAAGTTATAAAAAGATTAGGTGAATTGGTTTATGAATGATATTTGATTTCCATTCTTTATAGTATTTTGATCCAAAATTTGATCTTTCAGTTTATGTTTGACTTGATGTAAGTTTAAAAATTATAAATACACTAATAAGTTAACTATATTAGTACTTTCATTTCATAGTACTCTCCTTATGTTTTTTCAACTCTTCTATCTTTTTATTACTTTGTGATTATATCTCTTTCATTTATAAATTACACTTTCCAAAATGAAGCTAATGTTATTTCAAGGACATTAACTTTACTAAGGGTAAATAAGACTAAAATATTTAATAATTTCATTTTAATTTTATGAAATGATAAATAAATTGGGACAAGTACTTTTAATAGTCTTGACAGTTAATATGGAATGAAGAAAGTATAACTGATTTAATGTTTGAAAAATAATTTGAAATACTTTAAATATGAGTAACTAGAGTAAAATACAGGTCAATCATCTCTTAAATTTTTAAATTTGATAAAAATGGGCATATTTATAATATCACAAACAAAACGTGATGAAAAAATAAAAACAAATAATTTGAAGAAAATGCATAATACTTAGATTTTACTCTTACTTTTGAGAGTTAGAAAGGCATGTACTATATTTTAATGAAATTTCGAAATGCAAAAACCAAATATCTTGGATATTACATTGGAATTTGGATACTTAGCTAAGCACATTTAATGAAACATAAGATTAAATCTACAAGTGGCTGAAACATAAGTAATTTTATAATATCATTATAAAAATGGATCAAGGAAATAATTATAGATTTTTGGTTAAGAAAAGACTATTTGACTCTCACGTCTCGAGAGTGAATAATAATTAGGTCATACTCAGTAAATAACAATAACTTGGCATTAAAAAAAAATTACGAGTAGCTATATAGATATAAATAATAAAATACTACCTTAATGAGTAATTAGAATTTGTTTTCTAGGAATAAGCCAAATTGGTCCTCCGACTTTTAGGTATTTATACAATGGTCCTTGCATTTATGTTAGGGTTGAAATGCCAGCTAAAAATTGACTCAAATTTGTATAAAGAATCTCAAAACCATGTGAGACACACATGAGGAATTTATTACAAGTGTAAACACTGATCCTTGACTTACGTACTCTTATTCAACATTATACAACTAACGAACGGAATATGGTGGAGTGATAAAATTAATTAACTTTTAATTAGAGATTATATCAAATTTTGAGCTCTGAATATGAAAAGTATCATGTTGAGGACAAACGGACGTTACAATGTGTGATTCATTTTCATTAAAGTATAAAAAACTATCGTTAGAAATAAAGCATGAAATGAGTATGATGTAGCAGATCTTATTTTTACGGAGATAAAGAGATTTTTCCAATAGATTTCAGCTCAAAAGAATAGTTTACGAAGCAAGATTTGCCAGAATATATGATAAGATACAAGGCAAATGAAATAAGTAGTAATAGATATATTGAAGAACAAGAGACTGAAATAGTTTATAAAAAAATAAAAAAAATGTTTAAGTTAATTAGAAATTACTATTGTTGATTTAATTGATCATTTGTCTACAAAAATAATGACTTTAAAAATGGAATTGAAAAGTCATTATCCTCTTGTTTTACTTCAATTATTATTATTATCATTTTATGTTGTTTCTTTCCTTTTTCCATTTTATCTTTTAGTAATATTTTCTTTTATATTTATTAGGAATATAAAGTGTATGACCGTTTGTGTGTCACCGACAAAATATTTTAAACTAGAGAGCTTAGGAAATTCTAATTATTAATGATATACACCTATTTAATTAATGAAGGGTTATAAATGGTTTAGATCTAGGGTTATAATTTGGACATGTTAAAAAAAAAGTTCTATTATTTGTCATATTTTTTTATGTTTTTGAAACTACTATTCTTAATTGAGGTGCTAATAGAGCCGGCACAAAATAGCCAACAAATATGTCAAATCGATAAATTGACTATATATATTTTAGCGTGAATCACATAAATTATATAGTAAGACATACATCAATATATACAAATCAAATTTAATGTCACCAATATTTTATTTTATGTTTCTTATATTTACATCATTTTGAAATTTTGAGAATTTATTGAGAGACTGAACCTTTAGGTATAGGCACATTCATCATCACAGTGCACTGGGAAATACAACGTGCATGTGCATGGGTATAGTGAGTGACAACGTAGTTTACGTAACAAATTCATTGAACTAACTTTTAATTCTATGTATAATAATAATATTACTAAATATATTTTGCTGATTTTACAAAAATTGTCTTTTTATATCAAAGTTTCATATGGAACGGTTCGGCCAAAATTGTCAAGGCACTTGGTCAAAGTTTAAATTATATGAACTAACACTATAAGAGATATTGATGAATGTGGTTTGTGATCGATTAATCCAACGTCTCTTATTAATTAGGTATTTTTGTCCCTTTCTTATTGTAGATTTTTCGATTGATATGATCGTAGTTGCATTATTCTCGTAGTTTCATGTCATCAAATAATTTTGCTATTATCTATTATTTTTTGTATTTCGGCTATATAATTACATTATTTTTTATTGTCTTGTTTGCTCAATGCCGTGTAATTATTTTCCCTATTGTTTGTTATATATATATGTATATATATGTGTTTTTTTCGAAATTACTATGATATATGTTATTTGAATCGAGGGACTATTGGTAATATCCTTACCTTTATAAGGTAAAAAGTAAATTAAAATATATCCATACTCTATACTTCACAGATTTCACTTATAATATTATAATATTATACTGAATATAATATTATTGTTATATAGTTGATTTTGAGCAAGAGAGACTGCCAAATTAAATGTCTCCATGTAAGAAGTGGAACCCATAACAAAATTGCATGTTACGTCGGTGTTGTTGACATTAAAATAAATACTATATACCAATTAGAGGGGAAAAGGCAAATTAAATGAAGGTTCACTTCATACACACATATACATCAACTTCACTTTTTATCACATGGAGGCAAAAAATTAATAGAACATTGAAGGAGGAGTTGTGGGAATAGAGATGGGGACCCTAGGGGGTGGGTGGTGAGGAATATGGGGATTCAAGCCACTCAAAATATTTTAAAATTTTAAAATAAATTTAATAAATTAAAATTGTCAAATATACCTAAGTTGAGTTGTAAAGGTGTCAAAGATACCTTGTTAAAATGAAAATCATATGAAGAATCAAGATTTTTTCTTAATAATCGAATACTTTTGTCCGTAAATAAATATCGATTAATTGAGTTTGTATCACAAAAAGGAGGGTGTATTGTAGCATTATAAATAGCTGGTTCAGATATAAATTCAATATTTTATTGTTTATAACTTTATAATTTTTTTAAAAAATAATATTTTTTTTTAATCTTAAAAATTGAACTAACATATATAATTGAAAATCTTGAATTCTCTTTTGGCCGCATGAGGCTGGTTAAAGGGGAAAAACAATTCGAATTAAAGATGGAGGAATTTTATCGTCCGATCACAACTCTTAATGGAAGCCCATAAACATTTTAATTTCACTAATTAAGACAATTAATATTTTACTATTCAATTTTTGCTTTTATTAATGATGGATTATATCTTATCAAGAAATTGATTAATACCTATATTATACACTATGCAAAAGACAATTGAAAAAATAAAATTATAAGCCAACAGTACTACATTAAAGATTTGATTTATCATTTATTGTGTTATAAATAAATTAAATAATTAGAGTTAGGTCGACTTTAATTTGATGGGGCTAAGGTTGGCTCAATATTGGAATATAAAAGATTTTAACTGTTTTGTTTTTATATTTTTGTACTTTTAGAATTTCACTTATTATATATGGCCTTATCTAACAAGTATGTACTATCCAATATGTACTAACTCTTAATTTCATTTTTAGCATTTTAACATGATTATTTATACGATAGTGATGGTCAATAAGAAAATTATAAATAAGAAAAATAGTTTGAAGCAGATTAATGATGTCTAGATCAATATGTTGATTTTACACATATATGTAGTACATGTATCATAAATATTTTAATGTACCTTAGAAATTCATTGAAGTGACTTATTCACATGGAAATTAATACAAAGATGATTTATTTTATATGCGGATTTTTTTTCATTTTCAAAATTTGAATTTAAGAATCTAGATATAATTGTGTCATATTTGAGTAATTACATGAATGTTAGGTTCAAAAGAAGAATCATATTTGAGTAATTACATGAATGTTAGGTTAAAAAAAATGATAAATAGGGGAATTGACTGAAATTCCACCTTTAAGTTTTTTTATTATCATTATTCCCTATTAGTTTTATAAATTTTCAAAATTTCTCATCTTCGCGCATCAGAGTATGTATCAGCGCATCAGATTAATGTATCTCGCGCATCAGATTAGTGTATCATGTATAAAATGTAATGTATCTTATTTAACGATTAATGTATCTCGCACACCAGATTAATGTATCAATGCTTATATTATTGTATCAGTTTGAGAGATTTTTGTAATTATAAATATATAAGGGACAAATAGTAATTTTACTTTAAAAATATGTGATTTCTATCCTTTGTCCTTTGATATTTTATGATAATTTTTCTTTGAGGAACCATAAGGTAAAAGTGGAGCTTTATTCATATATTAAAAATAGTTAAAAGAAATAAAATAAGGAAAAAAAAAACCATAATTTCCATTTGCCTAGAAACATAATTTCGATGAATAGAATTATTTAATAAAATAATTAAAATGCGTACAAATTAATCAATCACTACCTATCAAACACAAAGAAAGAAACACAAATTCTGATAAATTTGAAAAAAATATGTATAAAATCAATTGCAGATTTTTTATTTTATTTTCCCTTCCTAATTTTAAATGCTAATCTTTATTATTACTCCTAGACCTTCTAAATAGCCTTATCCAACTTAGGATATTTTCAATGATCGATATTGACATATTGATGTCACTGGATTTTTTAATTTTTTTTGTTACTCACTTTTTATTTATTTTTTTCCTAAAGGAAAATTGAAAAATTTATTATTTTATTGATGCCCATTTCTTTGTCAATCATTGAATTAAATATGTGCCGACACTCTTAACGATGACCAATTTCAATCCTCTTCATATTAGAAAACAGAACAACAAATCATTTTATAATAGTTCGATATTTAATTTATATTGATATCTGATTAAATTTAATTTTACGTTTAGAATAGGTAATGTGAGAGTAAACAAAATCTATGGGACATAGTAGTATAGTGATATCAGATATGTATGTATTTTTTTTTCTAAAACAATAATGTGACAAATTATTAATTAAATGAAATAAATAGAAGATGTCTTTGCTTTTAAAGGGTACCCCTACAAAGATTTAATTGAAACCCACAGTTTTCATAGAATTTATAGGGATTTTGAAAATAATGCATGGTCCTTATTTTTCTTGCTTTCACAACATTGATTTATGGTTGGTTGAGTGAGAGGTGGAGCCATATTAATTTTGACTTTCAAAGGGTTTGTTCGAGATAAAATATATTTATACGATCAGATCATTTATATAGACAAATATCAATATTATAGTGTTGTAAGTTTCAATAATATATTACCATCTCCTAATTTATTATTACAAAGTTAAATTAAATGATATTAAAAATCTTTACATAATATGATTGATATATATACAATTCAACCAAATCCTTATCCTTTTAGCATAAAGTTGTGATGTAATTTTCCTTGGGACTACCCTATATACTATTCTGAGTAATTGGACTTCCTTGTCGTCCTAAATGTGCAAGTAGACAAGTTGGAAGTACAAATATTTAATTATTCTATCTTTTACGATTCATTTGATCATAAAATTTTAATTATAAATATTTTAAATTTAATTTAATCTTTTTTTTATTGATATTTATCATTTACATTGGAGCTCGATTAAAGACCTCCTAACAAAGACGATTACGTTTCGAAAGGGACTCAAACCCGAGACTTTTGTTTAAGAATGAAGAGTACTTACACTCCATCACAATCCTGACTGGTTAATCTAAAATGATATTTTATTTTATTTAAAAATCTTTTATATTTATATGTACATATACAAACTACATGTTAAATTCATTCTTCTTCTTTTTATATATATTTTAATATTTTTAGAAATAAGAATCATTAATCGTGGTAGACATGACATGTTCTCTCTTTCTTTTTCTTTGTTGAGTAAAACCAAAATAATAATTATGATAATTAACACTGAAAATCATAAAGGTGGTAGTAGTATATTCAAAGCTTCAATTTATGCATTTGTTTTTCTACATTTAATTTATTCTCTTTTTAGATTATATATGCAAATAGACAACTTAGGAATTGCAGGAGTAGGACGATAAAATTCTATGAAACAACTAATTAATGAGAACTGACAAAAAAAAACAATGGGACATTGTATCAGTAAATCATGTTACATATGCAATATAATAATCCAGAGTGTCTACCTCAAATAAAATTAACGGATAAATATTCATTCGTATCAATTGGTTATATCGAATTATATAAAATTTATCAAAGTTAAGTAATTTAATGAGCTAAGAATGCTTGTTAATAATTACAATTAAGTGTTATTTTGTTTTTCTCATCTTAGTTATTGTATTTTACATTTCAAATTATAAATTTTTAATTCTGAATCTGTTTCTCCGCTAATACGAAGGATGAGGGCACCCCTAAGCTATAAGGACAAACCAAAATCCACAGCTATTCATTTGTCCTTAAATGTGCAAGTGGACTAGCTACTTGAACACCAAAGTCTTTAAGACACACCCTATATACTCCAGTTATCAATATCTCTCGAAACGAATTTAGTATTTAAATTTTATCGTAAGTATTTATAATTCATTTGATTTTTTCGATTCATAACATGTCCTTTGAACTTCATATGTGTGTGTAGGGTTTGAGGTTATATCTATTATTTGCATTGAACCTCGACTTATAACTTCAATTTCATACTAAAAAAATTTAAATTACGAAATAAAAAGCGATTCTACATCCAAAGAATCGATCAAAAACTTCTAATTAAAAACTAAGAAAAATGATTTATCACTCCAATATAATTTTTATTGATCAAAAAAAATGAGTTGATGTAGTAAGAAATGTCGTTTCATTAGGTAAATATAACTAAAAACAAGCCAAACGACAAAAGTAGGATGTCCAAATTCCTTTTTGCTATATATTTATATAATCTTATATCACCTACTATATCATTTTATTTTGTTTTTATGACCTATATAATTATTTAATTTTTTTATAACCTATCATTAATATACACACGTCCATGAAAAAAATGTCGGTAGAGAACTATAGTCCATAAGATACTTTTATTCCTTCTTGTTGTAATTTCATGAAACTTATGGGGTTTTAATGTAATTTCATGAACTATAAGTTGTGTGTGTATAATTGAATTACATTCCCTACACATTGACCCCACACGTTTATAAATGTGATACACACGTCCCTTCCTATTTTTTTGTTTTGTTTCTTTTTGTGTTGGTTCTTCAAATAGACTTTTCTCATTATTTATTATGTTTTGTCACTTAAAGAAATCGAACACAACAACAACATACCTAGTGAAAATCTTCATTACGTGAGATTTAATATGATAGATTACACGCAAATCTTGTCTCGTAGAAATAGATAAAATGTTTTAGATCTTGTGACACCTCATCTTAAGTTAAAGAAGTCTCACATCTGTCAAAATACGAGAGAAATATTTGATATATAAATAAACAGATCACACAAACTAGTGATATGTTTTAAAGCCGTGCGAATCTAGACCCAGAGTTAGAGTTATTGTAAATAACTTGTGGCTAGTAAAATTTTCTAGTAATATATATTGTTGGTTCATCATCATCTAATAGAATAATTAGTGGTGAATCTTAATTAGACTTACAATTAGCTATTCAACACGGATATAATTGAGAGAGAAAATGATTGAAATTGTAATTTGTTGACTAATTAAGAGTTGAATTTTAGGGCTTTAATATTTTATTTTTATAGACTTATATGTTCCAAACTTTATTTTCCACGACATGGAGAAGACTACGTATATGTTGACTTTTGTTACTAATATTGTTAATTGATTGAAATACTCACGTATTATTTTTTTCAAATTTTCATCATTTTATTCTAATATTAAGTAAACTTTGCTTCTTTTTATTTTTCTTATGGCTAGTTTTATTTCTTAGTTGAAAAGATCATATTGATATAGCAGTATTTTTACTAATTAACTATAGTTTAACGGTAAAAAAGGTTTGTGTTATGCTTTTATTAAATTGGTTAAACATCAGGTGTCTCATTCCCGTCATGTTTAATAGATGAAGATACTATTATTTTTCAATTTCAATTTTGCACAATTGTTATCCACTAATTTTTTCAATAATCACTTAGATTTAATATGTTCAACATAGCTACAACACAGTGTTTAGAGTCTAATGATATCGATGGAAGTCTCCCATAATAAGTGTGAGTTCGATTCTCGTTAATCCGTTCTTCCCCTCTATTGGTCCCTATGTAATAAAAAATAAGAAAACTGTTTAACTTAAAAAAAGAAAAAGACCTAATAAATATCAATATCTCAAATAACATTTATTTTATTTTGGTATATATATGTGTGTGTTTAGTGATGTAATTGGATAATAAAGGAATATCTTAAATCCAAGTACACAAAAGGCCCACCCACATGCAATGGATTAATAAGTCAATACTTTGAGTTGCTATCATCTTCTTAACGTATTTCTTATCTCAAATCACATTCGACTTTTTTGAAATAAAAAAAAAAAAGAGACAAAAAGTATTTTCAGTTACCAAGATCTCAAATATCACAATCACTTATGTACTGTTTTCCACCCTACAAGCTCTTGATAAATTCCATGATACGTAAAATTGGAAGAAAACAGCTAACTTGAAAATGAGGTTGAGATGGTTCGAATATATGAAAAGAAGATTAGGTTGTTTACTGAGAGGTAGAGGAACGCTAAAAAAGTATTTGTGACTAGTGATTATGTAGGACGTGACATATATGTAATTTATCGAAGACGTGACCCTATACGAGGATATGGAGATTAAGTATTAGGGTAAATATAAATAGATAGTCTATAGTCGAGTACGGTCTATTCCTCTTATTGGCATATAACTATCATGACTCTCACTAACTTCTTGTTGTTACTACGTGTTCTTTTCTTGCTTCTTCAGTTTTCGTAATTTTTTACGTTGTTATTATTCGTTTTTACATTATATTCTTAATTATACACGACTTTTTTACTGTTGTATTTCCCTTTTATATTGTTTGATATGCTTTATCTTAATTCTTAGGTGATGATGATCTATCGGAAACCACATCTCTATCCTCACAAGGTAGGAGTAAAACGAACATATTACCCTCTTCAGACCCCACTTATGGAATTTCGTTGAATATGGGCTATATAATGACAGACGGGGTAAACTCATGAAACCACCACATGACCCAGGAAATTATTACCAGGCCCAACCCAAATTAGATATACAAGGTATGGTTTGGGCCTGTGTGTCACAAAGTAGGTCCAAACATAATATAATACTCTTGAGAGATTTTTTGCTTGATTAATGATCAAGATGAGCATATAAATGGAAGTATTTATGCAAATAGTCACTTCATGTTTATGATAGGTGTATAAAAACTTGCATCAAAGCAAAAAACCTGCTAGTCAACGAACACAGATATCGAGTAAATCTGTCAGGCAAAGTTAAATAACAATAGGCTCATAGTAAACGTTGTAGCTGAAGGTTCGAACCTGAGATCATTAGGTTGTTACTCATATATGCCTCAACCACTCAATCATTCTCTCGGAGACACGTCTCCTGTTTTTCCATTAACTTTCTTTCAAATATGAGAGAAGAGAATACCTTGTAGAACGGAAGGATTGAAGAAGAATCAAGCCTCACATAAGTAAAGTTTCGAGCTCTATTCAAACATCAAGGCTGCACTCTTACCATTGAACCAAAGCCCCGGGGGCTATTACATTGTAAGAATCATGTAGAGGGTTTATCTATTTTACAACAGCAGCATTACCTAGAACGCTTTAACTTATAATGAGGTTTTATAATTATGATTTCAGTAACAATGACTTGCACAACAATGTGAGACATGGAACTTAACTACATTGTACAAATGAATGAATAGCTTCCATGGACAAAGCTCGAGTAGAGCTTACTTTAGATTAATGAAGTTCAAGCTGCATTTCTTCTCAGCAACCAAAGTAACAAGATCCTTCACCGGCCAAAGAACCTATCTTCACTCTTTGTTATCAACAATCTCCGGAAGGCTCTGCAGTGCCTGTGATGGAAAAAGAGATTCATACCAACAGGGGAGAAAGAGAAAAGAATATGAAATGGTGATTGAACAATGATTCTTGCCGCTGACCTGATACAAGTACCAGGAAACAAAGGCATCTGTAGCAGCATAATGTAGTTGGTCCCTAGATAACACATTAGCCTCCCAATTCCCCAACCTGATATTACTTGGCTTTGGGAGCTGCAATGAATAAAAAAAATCAGTTGAATCTCACACTTAATTGGAAGAAGAACAACTGGAAAGATTTGGAGGACATTGAAGCACAACATAGTTAATGTAGTAAGAAAAAATTTGTTCAGCATGATTTACATTCACTTCAAGATTCCAAAGCTTCCAATTCAGAAAAATTAAAGGTTGATTGAAAATGTCGGGTCGTGAAAAGGATTAGGAAAAGGAGGAGCAAAGCAACACCGTAAGGTCCTCCGTGATGACATTCAGGGTATACATAAAGCCACCCATTAGGCATTTGGCACATTGAGGAGACTCGTGGGATGCTCAAGATCAACTTTGGAGAATGTGTTTCCTGATGCTGTTACTTACAGTGAGCATGCTAGGAGGAAGACGGTGACTGGCACGGATAATATGTATTCCCTCAAGAGACAGGACAGGACTGTACCGTTTGGGGGTTGAGAGGAGATTTGGTTCTGTCCTTAGTTTTGTCTGCAAAGGTCTTTCTGTCAAGAAAAGCACAATAATTATCTTAATGGTTGGTAATGAATATAGTTTTTGTTTGGGTGGTGGCAGTTCCAATCTTGTGTAATATAGTTCTATGGTAATAGTACCAGTACTTTTGTCATTTGCGATTTGGTGGAATCTTGTTTCAGAACTTCTAAAATTTGCTCCATTTCAGCATATACTACTGACTGATTCAAAAAAAAAAAAAAGATTTTACATTCTAATATGCACATATGTCTAGCAGTCAGCAATGAGGTAGCGTTTCAACTTGGTCTCTTCTTTAAATGTTGCTAGTTTGAAGTTCTTTTATAGTTTTTATAGACCTTAACAATTCAACTAAAAAACCTCAAGTCTATTGATACGAAACTGACTAGAACAGGCAAGAAACTAGTCTCGGATTACCCCTTTGCCCCTCCCTGACCCATGGTCAAGGATCTCAAAAGCAGAAAGGAAAAGCATAAAATAGAGAGACACAATATAAATAGTTGAATCAGAAACCAAAAGACCTGCTTGGCAAGAAGCTTCTCAGTTAATGATGCTAGACTCCACTTCTTGGGATCATCAAGCTTTTTGTTGGCAAGTTCGGAAAGATCTTCCAAAGCCTTCACAGATACATTATGATCTTGGCGAACTTTGTAAGCATCATTTGCAATGCAAACACCCACCTAGGTTTGTTCGAACACCATAAAGTCAAGAAACCACATCCTATTATAATTCATTGTTTGATTAACGTTACCAGAAAAAGCAAACAAATGCCAACCTTCACAACAGTTGGATCCTCAAGAAGAGATTGCAGAGTTTGAGGGATTCCGGAGTGGATGATATGCAGAACATAACAATTACCCTTGTCACCACATATCTGCATAACAGCAGCCTTCCCAGGTGGCACACCTGAAGATAACACGTATTATTCTGTAATCACTATACCTTACAACATTCCACTTAAAAGGAGTAAAATGAAGCAGAAAATCCATTTAATTACGGATGTGATAACTAAAACAAAAGGTCGGGGGGGTTATATTTATAAACTAAAGAGCATGCCTAAACAACCAGAGTATGAGTGCAAAGAGTGACGCCAAATAGGAACATACAAAACAATAATCTCGCAATAATATAATTTAGGAGAAACTTTATATAGAGAAAAGAAGCCTTTCTAATCACCACAAGTATATTAAGAAACTCTTGGTAGACATATCTACTAAAGATGCAGATGTAATCACTAAGATGCAATGAGTTATGCCTGTTTTCTAAAATATCTTTGTCGTCAACATATTCTGGATGTACTTTTCATGACTTTTGTCTATACACTCTGATTGCTCCAAGAAAACAACAGCAGATAAAGTTACATGATTTAGAAGATCCATATATCCAACCCCAACTAGCTCGAGATGAAGCATAGTAGTGGTTGTTGAAGTTTTAAAGATAACACAAGATCAAGTAAGTTCCGCAACATCAAGTATAAACTATTAAACTTCGCCGGGTGTCAAAACAAACAATGTAACCTTTTGACCTTGTGGGATGATTCTTCAACAAATGTCACATTTTATAACTTATAACTTTCCATTTAACACCCCCTCATTTAAGCTTAGTATAGTAAAAAGCTAAAGAAAGAGGATAAATGCAAAAGCTACTAAAAATCGAAAGACTGATAGGATTCTAGAACTACTCAAGAATTCTGATTATAGTTCTCATATTTCAGACAGTAGTGAAACTATTTATTCGATTAACATTGAACTGACCTCTTCTAAAAGTGGGCTTCCATTCAATGTCAAATCCAAGAGCAACATTACCTTCTTTCCTCTTCTTTTCCTCAACAAAATTTAACAGCTCTACTGCAGATTTCTCCACCTCGTTAATAGTTCTGCTGTATATAACACGTCCTTTAAAGGACATTTCCGGGTATTGCATCACTATCTTAGCTGCTACATCAAAAAACAAAAACGAAAACGAGGACATTAAAATCCTTTAACAAACTAGCAACCATTTATAATAGACAACATAAACAATTTATGACTACTAAAATCTCTCGAGACAATTTTCTCGGAGAAGTTAAACAGTATCCCAAACTGTGTTCCTCCATTCAGTTTACCTAGCTTATTCTAAGTACTCACCTAAAAAGGGTAAAAAAGTGTGCAGGATTGATTCTCATTATATCGAATTCATAATAAATGTTCGCTAGCATATCGATCCATTAATTCACTAAAATGGAAATTAGCCTAAGATTTACCATAAACCTAAAAAATTAAATCTTTAGATGAAAAAACAAAATACTAATACCACACCTAAATTGTTTCCCTTCTGAATTTACTTTCTGGTGTTCAAATATCTAAAACTATTGAACACAGAACTAAGTTATTTTCTCACTATTGATATTTCATATAATTTACTTGATTTCCACTATTTTTTTATGACCGTGGTGTTCGTCCAGCTTTCACTCACCTCGACTAATTTCGCGGGTAACTTCACCGCCCACCAGTAACATCCCTGATTAACAATTTACTATAATTCGGCAAATAGAGCTAAAAT
This sequence comes from Solanum pennellii, assembly GCF_001406875.1. Classification (NCBI taxonomy): domain Eukaryota; kingdom Viridiplantae; phylum Streptophyta; class Magnoliopsida; order Solanales; family Solanaceae; genus Solanum; species Solanum pennellii. The sequence goes on from NC_028645.1 coordinate 83,173,749, forward strand.
TAAAAAACAAAAACTAGTTACACAAGAAAATAACTTATTTTATGGATAGTAATAACAATTTACTACAATTTGGCAAACCGATAGGAGAAACCGTCACCTTGATTAGAAGAACGAGATGAATAGCTACACCGAGACTGATTTCTAGTGCAAGGAGACAACAATGAAGAATCGGAAACCTCATTTTGTTGATGATAAACAAAAAGAGATGCCGGCAATCTCCGGCGACTTTTCCGACGGGATTCTTCGCCGGCGGCGGCTACATCTTCGGAATCGCTTTTTCTCTTGGTAGCTGATTCAAATGCAGCATCTATCTCTTGGAGTTCTTCCTCTGTAAAAGGTCGATCCCAATCGTCTAATTCGCCGGAGATCGGAGTTCCCATTTTCGCTAAATGAGTACAAAACTGATTTTTCTTTTTTTCTTTTTTTGCAGCTAAAAATAGCGGCACTTTTGAGCTTTGATTTTTTAGTTTTTTTATTTGTATTGTACTCCCTAAAAGTTTTTACTATGATTTGATTGACCCATTATCTATTTGAAAATTACACTTTTTACCCACAAATCTCAGAGATTCAAATAGTCAACCTTAATTAATTTGGAACGAATGATATTACACAAATATTACGCCACAATTCCGAGTAAGTTGAGGTCAGCTAAATAAACCTTCACGTGACCATATAGTTTTATTTAAGCTTGTGTCAAAACTATTCCTGCTAACAACAAACGATCGCTCGTGATTTGAACATGTCGAATCACTTCGAACGGATCTATTGCCAATCCATTTCTCAGTCTCATATAGAAAATTGAAATATTGTATCTATAGATAGATGAAGAATTACGAAAGATCAAGGCTATACAAAATAAATATTTATTATTGTATGTCAAATTATGTATGACATACCCTTTATACATATGATACAACAAACATTTGTTGAATCACACACATGATACTAAATTAATATTTCCAACATAACAAATCGAAATGAAATTACTTAATGTGGGCTATTAGCTGCAACAACTTTAAGAATATCTAAAGGAATATGAATAAATTTAACCAAAGCATTACGTGCATTAGCAACCTCAGCAATATGATTATCAACATAATCATCAACATCAACTGAATTAGTGGTACGCATTGCCTTAAGACGAGGATAACACACTTCGAAATCCGTTATCGCGGTCGTATAATAATTAATCGCATCTTTAAACGCGCCATTAACCGTTGAATCGACCGCATCGTCGATTAACTCGATAGCCGGTATAAAATGATCGTTACAATCACTTAAAGCTTGTTGTGTATCGGACGATAATTTGTCATCATTGTTAAGGAGCTTCATACGGACCGTTATCGACACATTAGTGGCCTCTTGTTCGATTTTTTTAAGCGCCAAAAAGCCTATTGTTTTTAAATCGGCTTTTTGGAGCGAATCGAGATCGGCTTGTGACCTGTCTGTTTGAATCCATGAAATACATTCATTATTGTTGTTACATGCTTTGGCAAGATTTGGAGGAATAATATTTAAGGCTTGAGGTTGAATTCTTCCATTAGCAATAGGTAATTGAAGAGTTAAGCAAAGGAAAAAGGCTAAAGGAATTAATTTGATAAGAAAAGAATTTGACCTCCTTGATAAAGAAAAGGAGATCAAAGCCATAATTAGTTTTATTTTTTTAAAAACTTTTTTTTTCCTTTTTTTTTTTAACCCCAAATTTACTTGAGTATTATCATTGTTCTTTTCTTGTTTTCTTTGTTTTATATGAAAATTGTTATTGATAGTTGAAAAAGATTGGTAGAGATAAATGTTCTCTTTACCACCCTTTATGAATAGAGGTTTTTAAGAAAAATTGTGGGGGCTTTAATTAATTTTATTTTTGTTTTGTAAAAATGAACTAAAATTGAGGGATTGTGTTTTTCTCTTTGTAGTGACCATTCATTTGTTAAGAAATAATTTTTTTGAGGTAAAAAAATAAAAAGGAAAGCTTAATCATTCTTAAAGATCTTGTTTTGTTGTAATGTCTTCATTTTCAATCTTCTTTTAGGTTTGTGGTTCTTAAAAGTGTTAAATATGGTAATAACGACATATCCAGTATAATTCCATAAGTGAAATCTAGAGAAGACGATGTATACACAAACCTAACCTTTTACCTTTTGAAGGTAAAGAGGTGGTTGTGATAAACCTTCGGCTCTAGTAACACATTTTAAACAATCTTTCGTCTTTCATTTGAATTCACATGTTCTCGCATGATTTTCACCCACTTCATCAATCGAGATATGCAAGTAAGCCATAATCCATGAATCTCCAAGAAAATGGACTTTGAAAATTGAGATACAAAATGCAACAAGCCCATGTATAAGAAGATCATAAGCTTTGTAACCAAATGTAACATCATTCTACTGTTTAAATGTTAAAGGCACCTTTACAAACTATAATGACAACAACCAAAAACATACTATTGAGCTACCTAATAAATAGTAACTTAATCTGAATAAGATCCCCAAAAAATGGAACTATGGAGATTGATGAGAAGTTGATTTTATTCTCATGTGAATGAAGCAGCAACATTTAGTCGTGTAGCTAAGAGCATAAGATAAAGTCTTGAACTTCACACTAGCATCAACATGTCTGGTCTAAAAGAACTATAAGAAACCACTACTCAATGGTGAATTTGATAGTACTCGGGGACCAAGGATAGCAAGAAACATCGATACTCATTCTCAGCGTTTGGATACTGCAAGATATCAAGGTGGAATAAGCTTCCTACAAGAAGATATCATGCTCTTCTCCAATAATATAATATTTGTGCAGCAATAGAGACAATCGTATGGTGCTGTACTATCAAAGCCTGAGACCAAACAAAACAGTCACGTATTATTATTTTTTTGAGAAGAAAACAGTCACGTATTATTGAAGCGCCAAAGAAGCAAACAGAACATAATAGGATAAACGAAAAACAAAAAAGGATAATATAGCATATGATATAATAAAAGAATTTTTTCTTTCCCCATTTCCGAAAGGGTGCTTCTGAAAGCTAATACCTTCTTCGAGCAATTTATTAGAAGAATGAACGAGTTAAAACAGAGAGAATCATAAGTGAATGCAGGCAAGAAAATGATACCGAGAAGAAACTTTCTAATAAGTTATAGACAAGATACAGCTAACGATGTCTACCTACCTAATCAACATGAAGGATAATTGTTCCTAGAGTCTCAAGCGACAAAATCCAGAATACATAAAAGCTGAAGCAAAGGCATAACCACAAGTCCTTTGTCCAGCAAGCTTTTCAGTTCCTAGAATAACTTAGTCTCGAAAAGTTGACATAAGAATATGATAGAAAATCCTTCTTAAAGTCAAAGTGTAACAATGAACCATGAATGACTATGTAGACTTATACACCAGAGCCATGAGACCCTTGAAAATATTAGATACATAAGAACTGCCAATAGCACAGAGCTACTTAAGTAATTCGGAACTTGTTTATTTTCTGTAAGTCAATCATTCAGTTGCTTCTTTTTTTCTATCCTATTCGACATTTGTTAAAATGTTGTATTTATGCAAGAGTCTAGGGGGTAAAAAAAGAGGAACATTGTTCAAAGTTATCGTTTATAAATACTGATGATTTTTGTGAGCTATAGACCAGATTGCGCCAGTAAGCAGCGCACAATGAATTGCTACATCTCCTAAGAGACAATGTACTTAAGAAAACTGAAGGTTCCCCTGCCCCCATTTTCACATGACTCATAGCAGCACCAACTCATAATCCCGAATAGAGAATCACATTGATATTCACGCTTTATTATTTTAAATTGCAACCACTTAGAATAACAAGCTAGCAATTCAGAGAACAATTTCATCTTTTGACAGGTATTAAGAGGAGTAATTTTCCACTAAGATAAACATTATAAGATACAAACTTTTATAAGCAGTGGATGCAAGAGCTACTGGGGAGCCACTTCCTGCAAATTATTAGGGAGCACCAACGAGCAACCTAATATGAAACAATTTAATGCAAAATACAAAACATACGAACCTCAACGTAATCCAAAAATCTCTTCTGGAGGATCATATATGTGCCGATCCGGAAAAATCTCTTCAAAGTCTTGCTTAACCCTGTTTCTTAATAGTGGGTGTGGCAAAAGTCCCTTCAACAAAACCCTGAAAGGCAGCTCCTCAGGTGGGTATGGAGACTTCTTCATGTCTTCAAATATATTCATAGCATCTGCAGGAGATCCATCTCTCAAGAATCCCCTAATAACTTCAGTGAATGTCTGACAATCAGGAAATAGATCTTCCTTTCTCATACTCTCCCATAACTTCATTGCATCATCCATTTTTCTACGTCTCGCCAACGCAATGATCAGGTCCTTGTAAAGATAGACATCGGGTTGGTACCAGGCTTGTTTCTGAATTACCCAAAACACCTGAAATACAAACAACTAGCTATGTGTGATAATGCCATTCCATATGCCCCAAAATAGACTTCGATAAATTAACTGAAAATGACATTTGCATGCATATCAAGATTCAAAATGTATGATCTCAACCAAAAAGGAAAAAAATAGAATAGCTGTAAGCAGATATCCGAAAAAGCAACAGCACAATTTTAACAATGTTTTGCCCATTTGATAACTTAAAATAGAACAACTTCACAAGTAAAAAAATTATGAAACCACTGAACAGCGAACACTATTGACCAATTCTCTTATTTATATTATGATCTAATATAAACACCTTCTCCAACGACTCATCACCAAAGCACTGAATGCACTTTACTCCAGCTACTGCCTTATAAGCGAAACTATACAAGTTTTATCGCATCCAACTAAACTTGGGCACCTAGACACTAAATGGGAACGAAGAAAGATCACAGCTTTGTATTATAATGATAAATCCAACAGCAATAACTTCCTCAATTACTAAATGCAACAATAAAACTTCTGAAATAGAAATGAAAAACAGTAGATGATCTTTTCACATTTGCTCAAGCCTGGTGGCAGAGTCACCTAGTACCCGTTTACTCAGTTTAATTAGTCGATGTGCGTACAAGCTGGCACGGACAGCAGTACTAAAAGTACTATTGTGCAATTCTTGTTTACTAGTTTCACTAACTCCATATATGAACAGAGAAGAAAAATCACATTTTTTGGCATTAGAAAGCTTACCTTAACAGCAAGAGAGACTTCTTCTTGGCGTTCAAGTTCATTAAGTACAGCAATCATATCCATTTTAAGAAGCCTAAGGACATGTGTTTTAACAAACTTGTCAAGCTTTTCTTCATCATCTTTGAATCTTCTTAACCCAAGAATCACAAAAAGTGCTTCTTTTCCAATCAATTTCTTTCCCCTCCATAGTGGCCCTCTTGGTCTTCCATCATGGTACCACCTCCCATCCCTCACTGAACTTCTAGAAAACTCAGGAACCCATGATGGAGAACATGAAGAAGAAGATGTTAAGGTGGAAGAAATTGATGGTAATGGAGAAACTGAAAGGTGTTTAAGAAGCAAAGATGGAATTTTTAGTCTTGAAATGGTTCTAATTGCCATTTTTGAAAGATGTCTATGAAAGGGAAAGTCTGTACGCCGGTTATGGTGGCGGAGGCGATGGATACGGCGGCGCCGGTGATGCTCCGGCGGAAGAATCAGTGAAATTGGGTATTAGGGTTTGACAACTTCCGATTATGAAGTTGAATTGGGGAAGAAATATTAGTAGTTATTTACTTTTAGACACCTTATTTTTTTGAAAACTAACATTTAGTCCATCTAGCTTTTGAAAAATACTTAATTGGTCCCAAATTGCTCACCTAGGCAGTCCAACGTGGACCGTCAGTATGGAACTCTGTCCGTTCCTTGTTAAGAATCAATATGATTAAATTTTAAATTAACTCAGAGTATATTAATTTTATATTTTTAATTAAAAACTATATATTTAAATATTATACGAAAAATATTATATATTACAATTTTTTTATAAAATACTAATCAAAGTCATATTGATTGACTCCAAAAAGAAATACTTAATGTTATTTCATTTTCTTATTGTTTTGCTTTTCACAAACAAAAATTTCTTCAAGTTATATTATTTTAATATATCGTATCCTCCCAATCGATACAATCAAAAATAATAGCTTATTTTGCATCTGCAGACGATGAGTTAAGATATCATGAACTTTGGATTTTGTGATATACCTTTTGTTGAATCATTGTATTAAATTAAATTTATAATTTAATGACTGTAAATTTATATATTATTTATCAATCAATGAAATTTAAGATTTTGATTTTATAATGATATGTAACTCACACATGATGACATGGAGAAAGTAAGGAATGAAAAACAACAACCGGACTTTTTAATTTAACCAAAATTAATGAAATTTTATGTCTTTAAAATTAGAAAAAAGATCAAAAAATTATAAAAAGAGATAAATAAGATTTCAGCTAAAAGTGCCACATCACCAAAGCTATATATATATAAAGGGATTTTACTAGTCATAGTTTTTTTTTTTTCTAATTAGAATTTTGGTTAACATTTTACTATGCATCTTTTTATCATATTGATATGTAAGAAAATTACAATTTATAGTATTTTCTGTATAATTTTTAAATATTTAATTTTTTAACTATAATTTCAGCTAAAAGTGTCACATCACCAAAGCTATATAGAAATAAGGGATTTTACTAGTCATAGTTTGTTTTTTTTCTAATTAGAATTTTGATTAACATTTTACTATGCATCTTTTTATCGTATTGATATATAAGAAAATTATAATTTATAATTTTTTTTATATAATTTTAAATATTTAATTTTCTTTAAAAAATTTATCAAAATAATGTAACATAATCTAACTTTTATAAATAGTTAAATTAACTTTTCAAAAACGTAATCTGTCAAATAAAAGTTAGACTGGGTAGTTATCAATGTAGTCAAACTAGAATTGCATATTTTCATACAAGACTCCAAAATTTGGAAAAAAAATTCAAACTAATAATAATGATGGTAATATCTAAAATAGATAAGATCAGAAATCTCTACCCATAAAATTAATTGTATAAAAGGAGGAATGATCATATATCTAAAAAAAAAACATATAGTTGAATATTTTCTTTCTATCATGGATTATTCACAATTCAAGACTATATTATTGTTATGCATTTTCTTCTTCTTTTGCTTTCCACAAGCAAAAGGGAATCATCGATGGAACACATACATTGTTGTTATATATAATGGCCTTCCATTTGATTCGCCCAAATTATCGATTCATTGTTATTCTGCAGACGATGATTTAGGATATCATGATCTTGCTGCATATGAAAATTTCAGTTGGAAGTTCAAATTTAATCAATGGCTTTGGGCTAGAACAAGGTTCCATTGTCAATTTTGGTGGGACAAAAAAAGCAAGTCTTTTGTTGTATTTAATGATTACGATCACTGTATTTTGTATTCACCTATTCCTACGACAAATTATTGTCAATGGACCGTACAAGAAGATGGCTTTTGGCTGACTAACTATAGAGGGGATAGTTATAGAGTTTTTGAATGGTGAACGATAATAGTTTATAATCTTATAATACTTTTCATTGAAACCTTTACTTTATATAAATAACAATACTTCTTTTTTGTTGAATTATAAGTGTATAAATTGAAGTTGATGATATTTTTTTATTAGTAATAAAAGTTTAATAGGTATAAGTTATGAAAATAAACCTTAAATAAATAAAAGAGAAAAAAAAAACACAAATAGAGGAGATAAAAGAAATAACTTTATATTATATATAAATATAAATTTCTCGGATTAAATAAATAAAAGAAAGTAAAAGAAATAGAATGGAAGTATGAAAAGTGATTTAAGGAAATTATATAAATAACATCAATAATAAGATTAAGAGAAGACAAAAATGTGAAATTGAGAAAAAAATTAGGAAATAAAGAGATTAATAGATTAATGATGAAAGAAATTAAATATAATATCCTTTATATTCTATAAAGTCATAAGTTTAAGAAAAGATACTAGTAGTATAGATGTAATGAAAGGAATTAAAAATATTACTATTAATAATTCTCAATAAAATTTTAACGTGGAATTTTATATGATTTAAAATTAGAAGAAAAAAAAGATTAAAAAATATAATAGATAAATAAATTTAAAAAAAAAAAGATCAAAAAGATACTAATAGTATAGATGTAATGAAAGGAACTAAAAGTATTACTATTAATAATTCGCAATAAAATTTTAAGGTGGAATTTTATATGATTTAAAATTAGAAGAAAAAAAAAAGATTAAAAAATATAATAGATAAATAATTTTTTTTTAAAAAGATCAAATTCATTCAACGTAGATTGTAGTCAAACTAGAAATGTTGAATTTCTTTATTCAAAGACTCCAAAACTATTTTCTTTTTAATATTTATCTTCTCATCATTTATGTTGAGTAATTTTGACATGACAATGGAACAGAGTAAGGGATCAATAGTTAGAAACTAAGATGCTAAGTAACCAATTAATTATTTTGTATATCAATATATATACACAAATACGTTATTATTGTAATTGTTAACTTTTTTATATTAAATAAATCAATAATAATTTTTACATCAATTCAAATGGTAAAAACTATCTAAAATTCTCAAAGAAAGTTCTAATATCTATAAATTGATACATCTAAAATATAAAAATAATATGAAATTATCGTTTAAAAGAGTATTTTATCTCTTGATATGAATTTTAATGGCATAGTTCTTTTAGGTGACAATTTTTTTTTGGTTAAAGTTTAATTAAAATGGTAACCAAAAAGAATATATTACTTTATTGACCTCTTTCAAGCAATTGATGTATTAAGAAAATAATTGTGTTTCAAATTCACAAATTACCTTCAAAACTTATTGTCAATGGACTGCAAAAGAGGATCGTATTTATTTGAGTAGCAAAAAAGTGAGTGTTATAGATATATTAATTGGTGAATGATAATAGTTTATAGTGTTGTAAATTTTTTTTATTAAAACCTTATCAATATTAAAAAGTTATAATACTTCTCTGTTGAATTGTGAATTTCAAGTTTATTGAATTATTAGTGTACAAAATTTAGATATATAATTTTCTTGTTGTAACCTTTTTTTATATCGATAATTTAATTTTAAGATTTCTGTTTTCCATACATCTTTTACTTTTAACATTTTCCTTCCCACAATTCATGTTGAGAGATTTCGAAATGCTAATAAAACAAGATTAGATAGAAGGGGCAAAAATGAATTTTGTTAAAAAGTTAAAATTGTTCAATGTTTAGAAGAGTTTTTTATACTTTTTTTTAATATATTTAATTCATTTAATAATTTGTTAAATACTTTACGTTTTGTAAACTAATTTGAGGATAATAAAAAATAACCTTTAATTTCTATTCTTAAATATATTTGTTCTGTGTCAAATTCTAATAATACACTTCATATGGACCATATAAAATATATACTAATATGCCGTTTCGATTGACTTAAAAAATAATTTTTATGTCAAAAATAAAAAATAGAGGGGGATCTATTTTTGATTTTTAACTTATTTCAAGTTATTTTAAAACTTATTTTAAGTCATTTTTTTATTTATCAAATACTTTTAAAAATAAAAAACTATCATAAAAATATGTTTGATCATTTTTTAACCCAATGCAAACGCCCTCTAAGTCATTAATATAGTCAAACTGGGCTATTAATGTTGATGGTATCTATAATATCTATGAATTGGAATTTTCATAATCTGCCCCACAAATTTTAATTTTTTTTTTCTTTCTTTTAACAAGGGGAATACTTATAAAAATGTAGCCATAAACTCTTAACAAACTAAAGCTGAATAATAGCTTCTTCCTATCATGGATTATTCACAACTTAAGACTATATCCTTCTTATGCATTTTTTTCCTTTTTAGCTTTCCTCAAGCAAAAGGGTATCCAAAATATACCGTTTGCGTATATAATGGCCTTCCATTTGACTCTCCTGATAAATTAAGAGTTCATTGTTTTTCTAAAGAAAATGAAATAGGATTTCATGTACTTTCTCCCTATGAAGATATTACTTGGTCATTTAAATTAAATCGTATGATTTTTGCGACAACTACGTTCTATTGTAGTTTTTGGTGGGGTAAAAGAGCCCAACAAATTATTGTATTCAATGATGAAAAGTTCTGCGTTGGAGATTCACAACTTCCTCAGTCCACACATTATTGTCAATGGACAGCACAAGAGGATGGTATTTATTTGAGTGGCGAACAAAGTTATGGTTATAGATATATTAGCTGGTGAACGGATAAAAATTTATGATACTGTAATACTTTCTTATGAAAAATCTTATTAACTTTAAAAATATAATAATACTCTTCCTTTTAAGTTTATTGAATTATTTGCGTATACAAATTAAATTTTTAATTCTCTTGTTGTAACTTTTCTTATATCTATCGTTCATTTTTAAGATTTTGATTTCCCATACATTTTTTCTTTTTAATATTTATCTTCCCATCATTTATGTCGAGTGATTTTGACAATGAAACAGAGTAAGGGATTGAGTTTTAGTAAATCAAATGATTTCTATTAAATTTAGTCACTGAATTAAGACAATAGCTAGAAACTAAGATGCTAAGTGACCAATTAATTATTTTGTATATCAATATATATACACGGATACATTATTATTAATCGTTATTTTTTTATATTAAATAAATCAATAATATTTTTTACACTAATTCAAATGGTAAAATCTATCTAAAGATCTTGAAGAAAGTTCTAATATCTTAGTTCATGTGAAATTGATATGTCTGAAGTATGAAAATTGTAGGGTATTTTATTTCTTATATGAATTTTAATGGCACAATTTTCTAGGTGAATTATTTTTTTTATGAAGTTTTAAAAAAAATGCTAACCAAAGAGAATATATTACTTTATTGACCTCTTTCAAGTTTAAGTTTTTTGTATTACATCATATTTAAGCTCATTTTATTCTAATATTATAAAATAGTAATTATATTTACTCTTTTTGTTTCTTTTTACTTAATAGAGTCTATTCACTACCAGAAAAGCGTGAATTACATAGGGATTTTTCTTAGGAATTAGTATGAAAATTTACAGGAAAATAAGTTTCATGCGAATTTTCATACTAATATTTAGGAAAATTCCCATATAAGTCACAGTTTTCTTATACTGATTAATTTATAGTCTTAAATATAATAGTTATTATATTTTTTTAAAGACATTAACTCAATATTAATAAATTGAGATATAACAGAAAAATAAAATTATTATATTTTATTTATTAAAAATGACAAATAAAAATTAAATTAAAAAATAATCAATAAATCATCAATGTAGTCAATCAATCATACAATACTCCAAAATTGGTTTGGGGTGGGGGAAATTATGTCAATTAATGTTGATAATATCATTGTTCATAATTCTTTTTCTTCTGGTATAAAATGAGGGATACTTATTATTATTATTATATATAAAAAAAAGCCATAAACTATAGCAAATTAAAATTGACAGTTTTTTCCTATCATGAATTATTCACAATTCAAAACTATATTATTGTTATGTTTTTTTTCTTTTATTGCTTTCCTCAAGCAAAAGGGAATCATCGTTGGAAGAAATATACTGTTTTAATATATAATGGCCTTCCATTTGACTCTCTTAAATTATTCACTGTTATTCTGCAGATGACGATTTAGGATTTCATTAACTTTTTGCTTATTAAAATTTCACTTGGAGATTTAAATTTAATCAATGGCTTTGGATTAGAACAGTGTTTACTTATCATTTTTGGTGGGGTAAGAAAAATAAAGCTTTTATTGTATTCAATGATTACGATCATTGCATTTTGTATTCGCCCTAGTGCTACAACAAATTATTGTCAATGGACTATACAAGAGGATGGTATTTGGTTGACTAACGGTAGAGATCCAGGTTATAGATATATCGAATGGTAATGTATATAAGTTTATGATATTGTAGTACTCTTAATTGAAAGCTTATCTTTTAAAAATAATAATATTTTTCTTTTTTAAATCGCTTATTTTTTACGTTTATTGAATTGTTAACGTATAAAAAGCAAATTTATAATTTTATGGTGTACCTTTGCCTTATCGATCACTAGAATATTATAAAACCCGTTATTTTATTACCTTTCCCTTTCAGCTATTCAAGCTAAGAGATTCAAAAAGAAAATGATTGTGTCTGAAAGTTTGACGATATATTTGATTGCAATGATAGCATAAATAAACTCATCTATTAATAATGGACAGTATGATCGAACTATTTAGAATTTAATAACATATTTGAGTTTTTTCTTTTGAAATTGTATTTCTTAAAATGTTTGTTCAAGTTTGAAAAGAAATTAGCATTCTAACCAATTGTATGGAGCAGCTATTTTTTAGACCTTTTTTTGAAAGAAATGTCATTCCTAATTGTATTTCAATATTATAAAATAAAATTAAACGTGAAATTGAAATAAAAATAACATAAAATTGTATGGAGTAACCATTTTTTAGATTATTTTTCCAATAACCAACATTAAAAAAATACACCAAATTACATTATTGGCTGACTAATAATTGTTTAACTTTTTATTTAAAATATTTTTTTTTTAAATAACTTGATAAATCATAAGAGAAGAAAAATGGTTCGTATGTCCTCGTAAAGTTGGTAACATTTTTGTTATATATCTAAACAAAAAATATACCCCACTAGAGAAAGGGGGTTGGTTTGTTGAGGTCAATATGGTCAATTTATGTTTCCACCAACAATTTTGGCCTATATAGTGGGGAAAATATGGTTATTTTAAAATGTATATATAAGGTCAAAAGTTGTTGTACATAAATTAAAAATGGATATATATATATATATATATATATTAGCATGTTGTAGCTCTACCAAACACTTCACCAACACAAAAATTCTAACTTATTCCTAAAGTTTTGAGCAATGCAATATTCCATTTCTTTGACTTCATACACATAAGGTTTCATCAATAATAAAAGATTTCGAGTTTAAGTAAATTTAAATAAGTCGAATTTTATATTGAATAAAAGAAAAAGAGTTTCAATTTATTAAGTGGTTATATTCATCTAAGGGAATTAGAGAAATAAGATCGAAAAAAATTATCCTTCTCACAATTCCACTTAAATATTATTTATTTATTTTTTAATCGAAACTTACCAACTCAACTGATTTGAATTCATTATGTAAGTAATCTGCAATATGAGGTGTTAATATTTACTTAAGAACGATTTCATTATCAATATTCAAACTCGAACTTTTAAGGGTTTACTTACAACATTAGTAATGGTGAGTAAATTATTATTTTAATTCTCATATTAAAATTAAATGTAAAATTATCTTATATCTAGTCTTACTCTTATAGACGTGCAGACCAAGTCGAGACCTTATTGTCAATTATTGTGTGCATAATAAACTGTTAAAGTCCACTATATAAGCAAAATTAGTGGACCATTTTCTTTTCTTTTTTTTTTTGAAAATCAAACTTAAAGATTTTCTAATTTAGATTTTTACGAAGATTAATAATATAATTTTAATAAGGTGATATGTATATAAACTTTATTTTAATATTTTCTATTGTCAAAAAAGTTATTTAAAACACAAATCTGAATTTCGTCATACACAAATTATTATCAATAAAATTGGTCAATCTACATATACCTTTCAAGTTGGAACATTTTGTAATGATAGTGTCACCATATCCTTGTTAGAGTAGGTAAGATTTGAAAGGTTTGCCTATGGTGTTTGTTGATGTCAATTTGGTCAACCTATGTGGTGAGATAAAATTTTGAGTTTGAATTTCTATTAACGATGAAAAGTTTTTAATAATAAATATTTTTTTTCAATAAAATATCGAAATAATCAACCAAATAGATTTTGTATATAATATGATTAACCCTAAACAAAAAATTATTCTTCAAATATTGGACACTACTTCTTGGTTTGGCATAGTGGGTGGTTAGGTCCCCCTATGAATAGCAATTAATTAGGTGTATGAAAATGTTGTTTTCCCCCTTTCTTTGTATATATGTCAAAATCACTCACCATTCAATATGTTATCTACTTTTTTTTATAAAAAAAAAATTGAGTTCCATCTCTAGTTTAATTTAAGCTCTATTGATTATTGTTGATTTTTATTCCATTATTTTGTTACTACTGTTAAATTCTTCGAGATATGAATATAATTTCAATATTTCAGCATAGGTATTCGTCAATAATGAAAATCATATTTTTAAAATTAAGCAGAGCAAAAGGATTATGCTCTCGAAAGACATTCAAAAAATTGGATCGATGAGTATATTATAAAGCTAGAGTAGAAGCAAATTGAAAAATCCAACAAATTCTTGTTTATGTATATATAGTTTCTATTAAATTTCTTCATGCTCCATGCTTAAGAAAAGAAATAAATAAAGGATGGGGTGGGTGGGTGTTCTTTTATACATAATAATACTATATTCTCCAACTTTTTTGTTCTCTATTCCCTTCTATTATTTTGCTTCGAATTAGTGGGACATTATGCATATAATATAGTACTAGCATAATTAAAATATATTAAAAAAATGTTTATATTGGGTGATGAAAGGACATAGAGATTTGCGACGAAACGAAATCGTTACACTTTGTACAATCCATTCATCTATATATTTCTATATTTAAGATTATGTTTTTTTAATTTTATTTAGTAATTTTATTTATAAGTATATGAATATTTATTAACTTTTATATACAAATTCGATTTGAACCCTATATTGCCGTAGATGAATTTAGAGTATATAGTAGATAGTGTTGGACTAATAAGATTTTTATGGTGACTATTTAATAGTATACGATTTTTTAAAAAAATCTTCTACTTTTTCATTAAAAAAAATTAATTATCACTTAACCTTTTAAATTACAAATAATTTACGGCATTATTTTTTATTAACATAAAAAAATTAGGGATAATTATACATAATAACAAACTAATAATCTAAAATAAATGAGTAACTACGGTTTGATTTAGTTGTGCTCCATAGCAAACGTTAGCCAAAATTTGCCAGTAGCATCTCTCCCAAAAATCTCGCTCGCCACTCTCCCATTCTCGCTCGTCACTCTCCCTTTGCTCGCCTCTCTCGCTTTATAGACAGAAGTGTATAAATTGTGTTTCTATTTTGTATAAAGCGAGAGAAAATTGTATATACACATGCAAAAATATATATCTTCATGCTATACACTTAATTATACAATTTACAAACATTTTACTTCAATTCAATTGTAGACAAATGTAAATTTTATACAAATATTGGAGCGAAAAAGGCCAACAAATTATTCAATTGCGAATTATACAATTGCAGTGAAATACAATTTTCTCTCGCTTTATACAAAATAGAAACACAATTTATACACTTCTATTGCATAAAGCGAGAGAAAATTGTATATACACATGCAAAAATATATATCTTCGTGCTATACCCTTAATTATACAATTTACAAACATTTTACTTCAATTCAATTGTAGACAAATGTAAATTTTATACAAATATTGGAGCGAAAAAGGCCAACAAATTATTCAATTGCGAATTATACAATTGCAGTGAAATACAATTTTCTCTCGCTTTATACAAAATAGAAACACAATTTATACACTTCTATTGCATAAAGCGAGAGAAAATTGTATATACACATGCAAAAATATATATCTTCGTGCTATACCCTTAATTATACAATTTACAAACATTTTACTTCAATTCAATTGTAGACAAATGTAAATTTTATACAAATATTGGAGCGAAAAAGGCCAACAAATTATTCAATTGCGAATTATACAATTGCAGTGAAATACAATTTTCTCTCGCTTTATACAAAATAGAAACACAATTTATACACTTCTATTGCATAAAGCGAGAGAAAATTGTATATACACATGCAAAAATATATATCTTCGTGCTATACCCTTAATTATACAATTTACAAACATTTTACTTCAATTCAATTGTAGACAAATGTAAATTTTATACAAATATTGGAGCGAAAAAGGCCAACAAATTATTCAATTGCGAATTATACAATTGCAGTGAAATACAATTTTCTCTCGCTTTATACAAAATAGAAACACAATTTATACACTTCTATTGCATAAAGCGAGAGAAAATTGTATATACACATGCAAAAATATATATCTTCGTGCTATACCCTTAATTATACAATTTACAAACATTTTACTTCAATTCAATTGTAGACAAATGTAAATTTTATACAAATATTGGAGCGAAAAAGGCCAACAAATTATTCAATTGCGAATTATACAATTGCAGTGAAATACAATTTTCTCTCGCTTTATACAAAATAGAAACACAATTTATACACTTCTATTGCATAAAGCGAGAGAAAATTGTATATACACATGCAAAAATATATATCTTCGTGCTATACCCTTAATTATACAATTTACAAACATTTTACTTCAATTCAATTGTAGACAAATGTAAATTTTATACAAATATTGGAGCGAAAAAGGCCAACAAATTATTCAATTGCGAATTATACAATTGCAGTGAAATACAATTTTCTCTCGCTTTATACAAAATAGAAACACAATTTATACACTTCTATTGCATAAAGCGAGAGAAAATTGTATATACACATGCAAAAATATATATCTTCGTGCTATACCCTTAATTATACAATTTACAAACATTTTACTTCAATTCAATTGTAGACAAATGTAAATTTTATACAAATATTGGAGCGAAAAAGGCCAACAAATTATTCAATTGCGAATTATACAATTGCAGTGAAATACAATTTTCTCTCGCTTTATACAAAATAGAAACACAATTTATACACTTCTATTGCATAAAGCGAGAGAAAATTGTATATACACATGCAAAAATATATATCTTCGTGCTATACCCTTAATTATACAATTTACAAACATTTTACTTCAATTCAATTGTAGACAAATGTAAATTTTATACAAATATTGGAGCGAAAAAGGCCAACAAATTATTCAATTGCGAATTATACAATTGCAGTGAAATACAATTTTCTCTCGCTTTATGCAATAGAAGTGTATAAATTGTGTTTCTATTTTGTATAAAGCGAGAGAAAATTGTATATACACATGCAAAAATATATATCTTCATGCTATACACTTAATTATACAATTTACAAACATTTTACTTCAATTCAATTGTAGACAAATGTAAATTTTATACAAATATTGCAGCGAAAAAGGCCAACAAATTATTCAATTGCGAATTATACAATTGCAGTGAAATACAATTTTCTCTCGCTTTATGCAATAGAAGTGTATAAATTGTGTTTCTTTTTTTTATAAAGCGAGAGAAAAACATATATCTTCTTTCTATACACTTATAATTATACAACGATTCAATTGTATGCAAAACAAATTTTATACAAATATTACAGCGAAATAGGTAGCAAATTATAAAATTGCGCATTATACAATTGCAATGAAATATGATAGCGAATTATACAATTGAAGCGAAATAGGCCAGCGAATTATGCAATTTAGGCCAGCGAATCATACAATTGTATATGTATAGCGAGACCAGCGAATTATATAATTTAGGCCAGTGAATTATATAATAATATATGTGTATAGCGAATTATATAGTTATATGTTTGTTATGAAGCGCGATTATGCAAACTTTATTATAGCATGCAAATATAAAAAAATTTATTTGCTATATGTGAAAGTTGCCAAAAAAAAATAATTAATAGTATGAAACAAAAAGAATATGAGATATTAATATAATTCCTATTTTCTAATTTGTATGGCGGTGTGAGAGTGAGAGCACCGACGAGATGACCGTTACATTGAGATTTACAAAGTGTGGGTCCAATAATACCTGTCGGCCAACATCTATTATTTATTAATTTTTACGTTTTAAAAAGAATGACATAATTTAATTTAGAAAAGAGTTTAAAAAGATAGAAAAATTTTTATTTTTATAATTTTAAATTAAAGTTACGTTAAATATATTAAATATTATTTAATATTATAATCTTAAATATGTCACATGAAAAATTAAAGTTAAGTGCTGACGAAAAAAAAGAATCGTTCTTTTTGAATCATACTAAAAAGAAAATTAGGAAATTTTTTTAAAACGAAAGAAGTAACCTTTTTAATAATTTTCTATATTCACATAAGAGTCTAATAAATTTATATTCGTATCGTTTTTAAGTTTTATTCAAGAAAAAATACATTGTATTAGAAAGAAAATTTTAATACGCTTGAATTTAAAATTTCTTATTAAAGACGGAACAACTTAATCATGGCATTTAAAAATTTCTTATTAAAGACGAATTTTTTTTATTTTTATAATTTTAAATTAAAGTTACGTTAAATATATTAAATATTATTTAATATTATAATCTTAAATATGTCACATGAAAAATTGAAGTTAAGTGCTGACGAAAAAAAAAAAGAATCGTTCTTTTTGAATCATACTAAAAAGAAAATTAGGATATTTTTTTAAAACGAAAGAAGTAACTTTTTTAATAATTTTCTATATTTACATAAGAGTCTAATAAATTTATATTCGTATTGTTTTTAAGTTTTATTGAAGAAAAAATACATTGTATCAGAAAGAAAAATTTAATACGCTTAAATTTAAAATTTCTTATTAAAGACGGAACAACTTAATCACGGCATTTGGCCAAACCTAATTAATTTTTTTCTTCCTATTTTTTGGTAAATTGAATAATACTCTCCATAATAATAAAAACTAGCGTTTCTAGACTTCATTATAATTCCAAAATTTCTTTATTTTAGTTAGTTAGAGACACAAGCTGTTGCATCAAAAGAAAAACAAAACTCTTCAATTTACATCTTACAAGGACTGCTTTCTTTTTACTGCTTCAAAGAGAAATTTTTTTATATTTTTAATTTCAGTTTTCACGATAATATGTATAAGGTTATAAAATTAAATTATAATATTATATATTTAATATAATTTTAATTTTAATCATTTTATTTAAGCGAAGAAAATAATTATTATTTAAATAAGTTGACAAAACTAATATAGGTATGACAAAATAATGAAATAATGCCAGTTTAGTGTCTGTGCTCGACTATAGATTGATTTTACTATCTTTAGTCGTATCTTTGAGATGCATTCACAAGAGAAGTCAAGTGGGTTTTGACAAGTGGCGGATCTAAAAATTTTAATAAGAAAATTTAATATATGAAGAATTAAATATATGAAATAATTGAATGAGTTTAACATTTATAGTATATTTTTATATGATTAGAATAATTTAGGTATATATAATAGATATTGAATTTTCTTCGCCTATTTCATATATCTATTTTTTCATATTTTGAATTCCTTATCAAAATTTTTAACTTCGCCTCTACATAAAATATAATTTTAATCATGTATACATAGTAAAAAAATTAGTCGAAGCGGATACGGATGAATCTCCTAACAGAGAGCTGGCTCCGCCCCTGATTTTGATGATCCTAAAATAAGGTAAAAGTACAGAAATATCATATATTTAGGTTGTATTTTATCAAAAATTTTTCATTTATAAAAATTTAAATTTGTGTTGTCCTTAAATATATTCTTTGATTATCCGATATATTAAAAATAATATATTACTTAATGAGAGCTCCGAATAGTTTACTGGACAAATTAAATTAACGTGTGATAATACTTTTCAGCATCAAAAGTTTTCTTCATCACGAGAGAGAATGAATATATATTCGAAAGAGAACAAGGATCTAACCTAAAATAGAACATGTAAAAAAATATTTAATAAAAATTACTAATAAACTTTATCAGATCTACCAAAACCAATAAATTCCCTTATAAAAATTAGAGATCTGAAACAAATCTTGACCGTCCATTTCCACAATCAAACCTATTTATACCACTCATTTCCGCCCTAAATTTCTTGCCACACTTCTTCTTCTTCCCTGAAAAACCCCAAAGGAAGAAGAGAAAAGCCTCTCAGATCTCATCTTAAACCTTTTCTTTTCTCTTATACTCGCCTTACCCATGGCTCTACTCGTTGAGAAGACCACCTCTGGCCGCGAGTACAAGGTGAAGGACATGTCTCAGGCTGACTTCGGCAGGCTCGAAATTGAGCTTGCTGAAGTTGAAATGCCTGGTCTCATGGCTTCCCGTGCTGAATTTGGCCCTTCACAGCCCTTCAAAGGTGCAAAGATCACTGGATCTCTGCATATGACTATCCAAACTGCTGTACTTATTGAAACCCTAACTGCTTTGGGTGCTGAAGTTAGATGGTGTTCTTGCAACATCTTCTCAACTCAGGACCATGCTGCAGCAGCCATTGCACGTGACAGTGCTGCTGTTTTTGCCTGGAAAGGTGAGACTTTGCAGGAGTACTGGTGGTGTACTGAGAGGGCACTTGACTGGGGTCCAGGTGGTGGTCCTGATCTGATTGTTGATGATGGAGGTGATGCTACTCTGTTGATTCATGAGGGAGTTAAGGCTGAAGAGGAGTTTGCTAAGAATGGAACAGTCCCAGATCCCACTTCTACTGACAATGTTGAGTTTCAACTTGTGCTTACTATTATTAAGGAGAGCTTAAAGACTGATCCTTTAAGGTACACTAAGATGAAGGAGAGACTTGTTGGTGTTTCTGAGGAAACTACCACTGGTGTTAAGAGGCTTTACCAAATGCAGGCTAATGGATCTTTGCTTTTCCCTGCTATCAATGTTAATGACTCTGTTACCAAGAGCAAGGTATATTATATGTGCTTTCTAACTTATTGTTTTGATTCTTATGCTTCAGATCTATGTGAATTGGTTGTGTGTAGTGTTCGTGTGCTAGTTATACATATAGATCTGTTATGAAATGATTGATAATTGCTTGGATCTGATACAGAGGAACTATACTGTTAACTTAATGTTGATTGATTTGTACTTATTGTATAAGTGCAATGTATATTTGAGTTGAATCTTATAAATGAATCATGAATCTTCAACTGTTTTGGTAATGTTTGAGGAATAAATGCTATTGCCTTTTGAAAAGCTAAAAGTTTTCATCTTTTCTAATTGGAGTGCGTGGTTATATAGTC
This sequence comes from Solanum pennellii, assembly GCF_001406875.1. Classification (NCBI taxonomy): domain Eukaryota; kingdom Viridiplantae; phylum Streptophyta; class Magnoliopsida; order Solanales; family Solanaceae; genus Solanum; species Solanum pennellii. The sequence continues at coordinate 83,194,817 of NC_028645.1, forward strand.
ACTGATTAGAAAATTTTGTAAGGTGTTTATGTGAAGATGCATATTTCACTAGATCCGTATTGTTAAGCACAGAAAAGATGGTTTCTAAAATGTCTGATCTTGTTACATGAAGAAAATGATACTTATTTAACCTCATAAGTTCATGACTTTATTGTATTGATTGTTTGCTTAAAGTGGAAGAATGGTTAAGTGTATAGTTTTTCACTTGATTAGTTGAAGAATGACAACTTGATTAGGTTAGATAGGTTTACTTATAGCTCCATTTGGAAAAGCTATTGTATCTTTTAGCTTGGTAGCAATACTAGTTTTTGAGGTATCAAGTATGATGTGGTCTTTAGTTGTAGTAGATGCATAAAGTAGTAGATCTTGATTATTATATTTATACCAGGGTCATGTTTGTTATTAAGCTCATTGATTGACAATTGTATTGATCCCTTTGGTTTCCAGTTTGACAACTTGTATGGATGCCGCCACTCACTTCCCGATGGTCTCATGAGGGCTACTGATGTTATGATTGCTGGAAAGGTTGCTCTTGTTGCTGGTTATGGAGATGTCGGCAAGGGATGTGCTGCTGCCATGAAACAAGCTGGTGCCCGTGTGATTGTGACTGAGATTGACCCAATCTGTGCTCTCCAGGCTACCATGGAAGGCCTCCAGGTTCTTCCTCTTGAGGATGTTGTTTCTGAGGTTGATATCTTTGTGACCACCACTGGTAACAAGGACATCATTATGGTTGACCACATGAGGAAGATGAAGAACAATGCTATTGTCTGCAACATTGGTCACTTTGACAACGAAATCGACATGCATGGTCTTGAGACCTTCCCTGGTGTGAAGAGGATCACAATCAAGCCACAAACCGACAGATGGGTCTTCCCAGACACCAACAGTGGCATCATTGTGTTGGCCGAGGGTCGTCTCATGAACTTGGGATGTGCCACTGGACACCCTAGTTTTGTGATGTCTTGCTCTTTCACTAACCAAGTCATTGCTCAACTCGAGTTGTGGAATGAGAGGAGCAGTGGCAAATACGAGAAGAAGGTGTACGTCTTGCCAAAGCACCTTGACGAGAAGGTTGCTGCCCTTCATCTTGGAAAGCTCGGAGCCAAGCTTACCAAACTCACCAAGGATCAAGCTGACTACATTAGTGTACCAGTTGAGGGTCCTTACAAGCCTGCTCACTACAGGTACTGAGGGGAAGAGACGCTCACAGTGGAACAACGATACGGCGGCATGATTGTTTTGTTTTTAATACTTTTATTTTGTTTAGGTAGTGTGTTTTTATTTTTGTTGGGGGATGTTTTGGGGGGAAGTTGACCTAAATGTGTTTGAATAATATTTGATTATGGTTGGGGTGGTGTCATATGATATTGTACCAAGTTAGATTCATTTGCTTTCTTGTTTCTATAAAATTTGCTTCAAGGAAACAAAGCATCATGTTTTTCATTTTCAGTACATCTTTGCTTTATTTACTTGATGTTATTGCAATTCTTTTACCTCTCCTCTCTTATTTGGCTTCTGTTTATGCATCCATATGAGAGAGTTCACTTCTAAGAGGGAACATATGGTTGACTCCTAGTGAAGATTTGCGTAGTCTTTGAATTTTGTATTTGTGACTTTCGAAAAGCATAATAGTGATAAAAGGAGTAAATTACTATACTTTTTAAATTAAACTTTTAGGGTTGGGAACCATCTTGAGGATTATCACACCTCTGCCCTCAAAATAAATTACTCTTCGTTTCACAAAGAAGTTTAAGAATATAAAGGATTTTTTAAATTTTGTGATTCTAAATTAGACTTTGATCAAATACAAAATTGTACTTTGATCTACTGACCTTAAACACGTCACAAGAGGCCATTTTTTCGAAATAAACTAAAAAAAATGTTATTCTTTTTTAAACGGAAGGAGTATCAAAGAAAAATATGTCCTTTTGTTTTACAAAGAAATTTAAGAATATAAAGGAATTTTTGAATTTTGTGATTATAAATTAGAGTTTGATCAAATACAAAATTGTACTTTGATCTACTTAAACACGTCACAAGAGGCTATTCTTTTCGAAATAAACTAAAAAAAAAAAAACTCTTTTTAAATGGAGGGAGTATCAAAAAAAAAAGATGAAAGATTCTTAATTTTTTTTCTAATTGTACAAATAATTAACTATGTTGAGCATAAATCTCTCTTTACATCATTTAAAATGATGACACACTTTATTTTTTTATTTTTTTTGAGAATTTGAAATTTCGGATCATAAATTTGAGCCCCATTTAGCCAAATCAATCATTTGTATGTACACTTCTTGTAACTATTTTGTGCAATCTAAAAGGACCTCAAATTTGAGATATTTTGGGTGAAAAAGTTGAATGCTTGTTGGAAAAGAAATAGCTTTTTTAAGGGAGACCAAAACAAAATTTGCTTGTAAAAAAATTAAAGTAATTATAAACTTACTTGCCTAAAATCAAATGATCTTTCACCAACCACCACCACCAAATTTTCTTTGTTTTTTTCAACTTCATTTCACCTAATGCTATCCAAATAGATAAGATAGTCTAATTAACCATGGTTTAGTAAAAGAAATATCATGCATCTATTAATCATGGTTTTGAGTTCTAGTTCTAATATATATGTAAAAACTTGATAGAAAAGAAAACCCTTTCGTTTTGAATGAATATTATGTAAATGGAAAATCGAATTAATTGAACTCTGAACATCAATAAATATATAGTGAAATTCCATAAGTGAGGTTTGAGATAATAGAGTATATGCAAAATTTATTACTATCATATGGAGGTAGATACACTATTTTCGAAAGACCGTCGGCTCTCATACAACTATTTAAATATAACGAGAAAAATATAACACGCCACAAGAAATTTTTATCAAGTGTATAAAAAAGGAGCAACAACAATAATAAAAGATGCATCAATTGAAACGTAATAAATAATAAATATACTAGGATAGATTATTAAAAAAACGATGATGTAGTAAAGTTTGGAACCAACTTTATCCTTTGTAAGAAAAAAATTATAGTACTCCTTCCGTTTCACAAAGAATAACCTAGTTTGATTTGACATGAAGTTTAAGAAAATAAAAAAGACTTTTAACTTTGTGGTCTTAAATTGTAGTTACGTTAAATGTATAAAATTGCTCTTTAATTTTATGGCCTTAAACATAGCACGTGAAAAGTTATTATCAAAAAAGGAAAAAAAATTATTCTTTTTGAAATATACCAGAAAGAAATGGAGATTATTTTTTTTTAAAAACGAGAGAGCAATACATTGGGTCATTTTAGTTTGTACTTTGTCAGGAAAAAAAATTGTACTCATTATAGTCGGTCACTTTAATTAAAGACAACATGGTCCTTTTGCCGCACCGCAATTTGGAAATTAAGATGTGCACTTATAGTAGCTAAATCAATATTATTGGGTTCATGTGGGAGACGTTAAAATAATCGTATTGTTGAATATTTTATCGTTTTTACTTTTAATTCGATAGTGTTTTTATAGTATGGTAAAAAGTATTGCTCAATAAATTACACGTTTTCTGAATAATAGCCCGACACAAGTAAACATGCAAAGGTTTCTACATGTAAAAGGAAAGTTCTTGTGAGCATAGTTAATATTCATTTATTTCTAAAACGTATAAGGTGGAAAGCTTAACGTATAATTTTAAAAGAATCGATCCTTTCCAACTAGATAAGAAATTTTTGAGACTCATTTTAGCTGTGCTCAAACATTATTCATTATTTTCTCGAGGATAATTTTTCTTAATTATACTTATACTGATTGTCACGAATAGTAACATTTTTTTTTTCAAGGTAATGTTTGATTTCCTGAAATATGTTACATTTGAGAGAAAAAAGAGATTAATCATTGCATTCATCCATAAAATACTATGTTATAGTTTGGTTCATGAACTATCATTAGTATCTTGATCACAAATATATCTTTCCATTAATGTACAAATTTTACGCAAAAAATACAATAAAAACCTTCAAAGCTTTGTGGATCAATTGCTAAATGAAGACAAATTTAAACAAATCGTATTTAGAATAAATAGGTTAAAAATACTTGAACTATTATACTTTCACGAGTTACATGTATCTAATTGCCGTATGTTCCTTTTATATCACCAAATAATAATTTCGTCTATATTAAAAACCCCACCATCACATAACTACATGTGTGTCTGTTACACACCCAATTTACCTAAAAACAATGCCAACTAACGAGGGGGTTTTATTATAGAGAGAATTATTATTCCAAGGGTTAATATATTGAGATCTCTTTTACTCTTAATTAAATAAAATTTGAAATTTAAAAATGAAAAATGCAAGGGACTATTAATTACAAGAAAATATGCTACTACATCATCTTTTCTCATTCTCGTTTGAAATTTATATTGAAATCTAACTAATTCAGATTCACGCCGCATAAAATCTCGTTCATAAAAAAATGCATGAGATTTGATTAAACGAAATGATTAATCTTGAAAAATATTTTAATTTTCAATAACTTTTTCAATCCCATCATCGCTACCAACCAACCAACTCCTAACAATAAATTTAAAAACATCATTTTAACGAAAAATTAAACTAAGCTCTTCCAATTTTGAAAAGAAAATACATTCATCCAATCAAAAGTGTAGATATTTTTTATTTATCAAATTTGTAGGTCTACCAAACCTCAATTTAATCCAATCAAATATTCAGATCTGAAACAAATCTTGACCGTCCATTTCCATCAGAGAAGCCTATTTATACCAATCTCTTCCTTCCCTTATTTCTTGCAACACTCTTCTTCTTCCTTAAAACCCAAAGGAAGAAAAGAAAATCGCCTCTTTCTCTCAATTTCATCTCAAAATCTCCCATTTTCTCTCAGTTTTCTCTTATACTCGCCTTACCCATGGCTCTACTCGTTGAGAAGACCACCTCGGGCCGCGAGTACAAGGTGAAGGACATGTCCCAGGCTGACTTCGGCAGGCTCGAAATCGAGCTTGCCGAAGTTGAAATGCCTGGTCTCATGGCTTCCCGTGCTGAATTTGGCCCTTCACAGCCCTTTAAAGGTGCAAAGATCACTGGATCTCTGCATATGACTATCCAAACTGCTGTACTTATTGAAACCCTAACTGCTTTGGGTGCTGAAGTTAGATGGTGTTCTTGCAACATCTTCTCAACTCAGGACCATGCTGCAGCAGCCATTGCACGTGACAGTGCTGCTGTTTTTGCCTGGAAAGGTGAGACTTTGCAGGAGTACTGGTGGTGTACTGAGAGGGCACTTGATTGGGGTCCAGGTGGTGGTCCTGATCTGATTGTTGATGATGGAGGTGATGCTACTCTGTTGATTCATGAGGGTGTTAAGGCTGAAGAGGAGTTTGCTAAGAATGGAACAATCCCAGATCCTACTTCTACTGATAATGTTGAGTTTCAACTTGTGCTTACTATTATTAAGGAGAGTTTAAAGACTGATCCTTTAAAATACACTAAGATGAAGGAGAGACTTGTTGGTGTTTCTGAGGAAACTACCACTGGTGTTAAGAGGCTTTACCAAATGCAGGCTAATGGAACTTTGCTTTTCCCTGCTATCAATGTTAATGACTCTGTTACCAAGAGCAAGGTATGTGTGTTTTGCTTACTCTGTTTTTGTTTCTTGTGTTTCAGATCTCTGCAAATTTGTTTTGTGAATTACTGTTTGAAATACAGATCTTATATGAATAGTTGATATATTTTCTTGGATCTTATACAGAGGAATTATACTTGAACTTAATAATGGGTTGATCTGTATTAGTATTAAAGATGATATCAGTGATCAGTTGAAATTTATCCAAGTGAACCTTATTCCGATAGATTATTTGTCGTAGTGGACTTTAGTAGCTTAAAGTTCACCAATTGGAAGATTGTCACTTGAATTATAATAGGAACATATTTCATTTGATCTTTCTCGTTAATCTGATAATAGATGGTTACTTAAATGTCTGATCTTTGGTACAATTTTCCACTTACTAATATGCTGATGAATTGCAGCTGTGATTAGGTTAGATATGTATACTTGTATGTCCTGTAATTGGCTAATGGAAGTCTGATTCAATTAAGATGCTTGTTGTTGTAGATCTTGTTTAGATAAGATAATGTTAGCTTATGGACTGATAGTTGTATTGATTCTTTTGGTGTTTTAGTTTGACAACTTGTACGGATGCCGCCACTCACTTCCCGATGGTCTCATGAGGGCTACTGATGTTATGATTGCTGGAAAGGTTGCCCTCGTTGCTGGTTATGGAGATGTCGGCAAGGGATGTGCTGCTGCCATGAAACAAGCTGGTGCACGTGTTATTGTGACTGAGATTGATCCAATCTGTGCTCTCCAGGCTACCATGGAAGGTCTCCAGGTTCTTCCTCTTGAGGATGTTGTTTCTGAGGTTGATATCTTTGTGACCACAACCGGTAACAAGGACATCATCATGGTTGACCACATGAGGAAGATGAAGAACAATGCCATTGTCTGCAACATTGGTCACTTTGACAACGAAATCGACATGCATGGTCTTGAGACCTTCCCTGGTGTGAAGAGGATCACAATCAAGCCTCAAACCGACAGATGGGTTTTCCCAGACACCAACAGTGGCATCATTGTCTTGGCCGAGGGTCGTCTCATGAACTTGGGATGTGCCACAGGACACCCCAGTTTTGTGATGTCTTGCTCTTTCACTAACCAAGTCATCGCCCAACTCGAGTTGTGGAATGAGAAGAGCAGTGGTAAATACGAGAAGAAGGTATACGTTTTGCCAAAGCACCTTGACGAGAAAGTTGCTGCCCTTCATCTTGGAAAGCTCGGAGCCAAACTTACCAAACTTACCAAGGATCAAGCCGACTACATTAGCGTACCAGTTGAGGGTCCTTACAAGCCTGCTCACTACAGGTACTGAGGGAAGACAATTTGACAGTGGAACAATATTGTCGCGGCATGATTATTTTGCTTTCAATATTTTGAGTTTGTTTAGGATGATAGTGTGTTTTGATTATTGTTGGGGATATATTTGTGCATGTTTTGCTGAAAAAAATGGTCTCATTTGAAAAAGACCAAAATGTTTTAAATAATATTTGTGTTATGGTTGATGGTGTGCTAAGTTACCTTCATTTGCCTTTGTGTTATGATTTTGTTTCTTGAATTCAATGCGAACTAGTGACACCCTAGCTTAAAGAAGGGTCCCATGTCAACGTACGAGTAATGTTGGGTATATAAGTAAGCTAACCTTATAATAACGCACTTTAAACTCACGCAGGCCTAAGGCAAAGAGCGAATAATATTACTAGCGGATTAACTTCAAAGTCTCTATTTTGGTGGAAAGGAAATCCCTTGGCCACAAACCACCACCAAATTTTCTCTGTTGTCGTTTTAAGCCTAACTTTCACCTGCCAAAATCCAAAGAGATAAGAAAGTAACCGTTCAACTGTTTAATATACTAACATCAAGTTTGAATTTATAGTTCGTTTGATAGAGTGCATAAAAATAATATTGAATATATTGAGATTAGTTTGATTTGGTGCATTAGGAGCAATTTTATACAAAAGATGAACATAGTACATAAATCTGCTTTTTAATTTAATTTTTGTTTATATCAGTGCGTCCAATTTTGAATGTGGACAAGTATATATATATTTGGATAGCATCAATAATTTGAAGAGACAAATGTGTCCCTCCTTTAAGTTCATCCTTTGCTTCACATATGAATATGTTCACATTATAATTCGAGATAACTTTCATTAAACGGTCAAAAATCTAAAATAAGTCAATTAAATTGAAAAGTGAACATATAAAGATTAATCATAACAGATACTTTTAAGTAAAATTTTTCCCAATCTTGATTCCGTTACATGATTCGCATGCTTCGTATAATAATAATAATAATAATAATGTAAAAGAAGCACTAATTATGAAATTATTCCACGTTAATCAGGTATTAACAACTTTTAAGTAAAAAATTTTCCAATGTTGATTCCCATGTGTTTCATATTAAAAAGCAAAGATTAGCATTTGGGCCAGTAGAATTAGGACACGTTTCACGTTATACTTTCCTTAATTAGACAAATTTGTTGGATTCCACAAACAGAGATTATTATTAAATATATAAAACCAATCATGTTTGCCTTTGACATTTCACAATTCTAAAACTTCAACAATCTTAAATCCTTAATTCAGGTAATACTATGAATTTTATCATTTATATACATATTTTTATTACATTTTGTTTCTATTTATTATCTTCATGTATTCATTTCCCTCGGATTTTATAAGCTTAACAATCCTCACTTTATGAATTGACTTAATTTTATGATTGAGTTAGATCCGATCACACTACTAAAAATTTAAGCTAATTTATCATGAATCAAGACAAAATTTATATTGTAAAATATGTAATTTTTTATTCATTTTTTCACTGGATCAATTCACTAGGAAAGCACATGCCGTGAAACAGGTTCTTACTGAAATACTAAAAAGTATCTTAATTTGTCCTTGTGAAAACACTAGTATTATTTTTCTTCTCTCAAAATATTTATAGAAATAGCCACCGAACATTTTTCAGGGGAATTCAAAGAAAAAGTAATAATTTTTTTAGATGTGGATGTTTTATTTTTTCTCGTCATGGTTGGTATCTATCTCTATTTTTTATTTGCCCAAGGTTGGACTTTCCTGTTATATTGTTCACGCTTCATATATAATATATCCTACTTCGGGGCGTATTTGTTTTAATTAGAATAATATTCCATAATTTTCGAATAAACTAATATGTTCTTATATGATCTTGAACAATCCTCGTTTCTGGATATTAATTTTTCCTTTGTTATTGTAAAGCTGCAGAATTTCACTAGACAAGTTAATTAGTTCAGATGAAGAAAAATAGTTCACTTATTCTTATGACCTGTTTGATTGTTCTGCTAATTTGTGTGAAATCAAGTAATGGACATTCTCATATAGGGAGAAATTTACTGAGCAACCAAACAGATAGTTATTATGCAGTAATATTTGATGCTGGAAGTAGTGGAAGTAGAGTTCATGTTTTTCGTTTTAGTCAAAATTTGGATTTACTTCCTATTGGTGAATATGGTCTTGAAGTTTTTGATAAGGTACGTTATTTCGATCTCAAATATTAGTCATTTTGATAAATTAATTTAACGTATTTCAAAATATTCCAATGTTTTAGAAAAATAGCGTAGGATTAAATACACAACGAAAAATGGATTAGTTTAGTTTTTTTTGTTTCTCATTCAATGTTCGATATTTCTATTTCTGGACTTGATTAATTTGGATTTGTATCGAAAAATGCAGGTTAAACCAGGGTTGAGTTCATATGAAAATGATCCAAAAGCAGCTGCTAAATCATTAGAGCCTCTTCTATTAAAAGCTGAAAGTGTTGTTCCTATAAACTTGCACCCTGATACACCTGTGGAACTTGGGGTTAGTATTGTAATTTTTACACTATCAGTATAACGTAATCGATTGTTATACGCGATTGTATTTGTTACATTTGAATCAAGGATTTCTCGGAAAGTCTTTCTACACTTCCGAGGTAGTAGTAACATATGCATATATTCTATCCTCCCTAAATCTCACTCGTAGGATTTCACTGAATATGTTATTATTATAAGCGATATTAACTCTCAAAATACTTACGTTAATTTTGTTAAAGAACAAAAATGTATTCACAATGATAAATACAGGGAAAAATAAGAACGAATAAGTAATTAAAATAGAAATAATTAACTTAAAAGATAAAAATATTTACTAAATGGCCTTAATAATACTAATTATTTTATTCTTATCTTATCAAAATTGTTATCTTAATGGTTAATAATACAGGCAACTGCAGGCTTAAGAATGTTAAAAGGCAATGCTGCAGAAAGAATTATGCAATCGGTACAATTTAATTACTTTTTTTGGCTATAATTGTAATTATAAATGCCACTAAATTAATTATTTGGTAATTATTTGTGTTATTATGTTAATTAATATTTTTTCAAAGGTGAGAAATATGCTGAAGAATGAAAGCATATTTGAATACAAGGATGAATGGGTTTCTATCCTTAGTGGAACTCAAGAAGGTTCTTATCTTTGGGTAAGTATTTCCTCAGTTGAGCTCGGGATATGAAATTGTCTTTAGTTCAAAGCGTTTTTCACTTTCAAAGTAAAAAAAATTGTATGAAAATTTAGATTAGTTAAACTATAAAGCAAGACTAAACACCGTGTGAAAAACACAAAAAAAAGTTCTTTTTCGCCTTTTGATCACTTTATCGATAAAAATAACAATAATTCACTTTCTTATTTTGTTGTGTTGAACTGTGAGATCATATTATCTTAAAACTCTTACTCACTTAATCACATTTTTAACATGTTTATTTCCGTGCGAGCCTGTTTTTCTTTCAAAGACCAACCACATATATATCAATTTTTTTCTTTTGGTGACGGATGACAGTGAGATTCGATTTCAATACCTGTACGACTCTATCTATTCTAATACCATATTGAATTTTAAGACCGTTCATCCAAAAACTTAAACTTTTATTTTAAAGAAAACACACTTTTATTTACTTTTGATCATATATAATTCTTAACATGTTTGCTTGTTTTTTTCAATAATTATTTTTTTTGTAGGTTGGCTTGAATTATTTATTAAAAACTTTGGGTAAAAGCTACCAAAATACAGTAGCTACTATAGATCTTGGAGGTGGATCAGTACAAATGGCTTTTGCTTTATCAAAGGAAAATTCAGAAAAAGCCCCCAAAAATTTAGATGGAGAGAATTATGTGTTGCATAAATCCCTCATGGGAGCTAATTATTACCTTTATGTTCATAGGTAAAATTACTTTTAATTGTCGTAGAATTCTATCTTTTGACTTCTTCGTACATTTACATTTTTATATATTAAAATTATGACTCCGTTGCTATACGTAAAATTATAAATTTTTTTATGCAGTTATTTGAACTATGGTTTACTAGCATCAAGAGCTGAAATTCTTAAAGTTTCAAGAAACTCTACTAGTCCATGCATTTTGAAGGGCACTGATGGTACATAACTATTTAAATATAGCACCGTTTAAATAGTCATAAAGTTTTAAGATTTATTGTTTAAAACAAATCATAAATACAATAACATATTGAGTGAAATCTTACAGGTGTACGCAAACCTTAATTTCTGAGGAAAAATATAGATATTTATATAAATTCAAATTATCTCATTACAAATTTAACCATAATATATACTATTTTATTTGAAGGTTACTATACATATGGGGGAGTAGCATACAAAGCTTCACCTTTACCAAATGGTTCAAGTTTAAGAAAATGCAAGGCAATTGTGTGGAAGACACTTAAGTTAAATGCACCATGTAAATATCATACTTGTACCTTTAATGGTGTGTGGAATGGTGGAGGTCTTGATGCTATCAAGAATATATATATTTCATCATTTTTCTTTGATATGGCTTCTGAGGTAATACATATATAATTATTCAGTAATTCTTAATTCCCATAGTTGAAGAACGTAACATAGATATCAGCAGAGGCCAAGATAAAGAACACGTTACATTATTGAGCACATTATTATAACATGAATTATTATATTACAGGTTAATATTGTTGATCCAAAAGCATCATCTGGCAAAGCTAAGCCAATACAATACCTAAATGCAGCCAAGATTGCTTGCAAGCTAAAAGCTGAAGAAGTAAAATATGTGTTTCCTAATGTGGATAGTAAAGATCTCCCATATCTTTGCATGGATATGATTTACCAATTCTCTTTACTTGTGGATGGATTTGGTAAGTATTGGTATAACGATCTCGTTTGTTTAAATATTTTTTGGCTAGTATAAAGAACATATAACATAATATATAAAGTTAAAAATCGATTCTATAATAAATTGATAGTTATATGTAATGAAATAATATTACAAAGGATAACAGTTACATGAAGCTGTAACAATAAAGTCGCTCAATATTACTACATGATCATTATAAGTAATAAGTTTATCTTGATATATGGGTAGACTTTGTTGTTATAGCAGGTAAAGTTTATCGACTTTATTATTATACTCTCTATATATCATTTTATGTGATCAAATACGTATAATGTATTAAATATCTTTTGATTCTTGCATTGAAATATGTCACATGGAATGTATACAAACTAAAAAGGATAAGTTTGTATAAAAAGTCAAATAAATAAAGTTTTAGTTAATTTTTTTTTTCAGGTTTGAATCCTCATAGAGAGATTACATTGGTGCATGATATTAATTACAAAAATAATCGTGTGGAAGCAGCATGGCCATTGGGTTGTGCAATTGACGTAGTCTCATCATCATCTTTGAGGACTCACATTTCATCTTCTTAATTAAATATTATTTCTAATTAATTAGATTGCCTTAAAAAGTACTAATATTATTCATTTGTGAGTTAATGCTTTGTAATGCCTTGCGTTTCTCTTGTTTAATTAATTTACACCTTATTGGATGACCGGGACATATCCTTTTATAATATATCAAATCGAATTATATTGTATTACTTTAATAAATGTAATATTTGATATATGTGTAGACTAAATAAATAAATAAAATTATTAAAACTTAATAAAATTGAACGGTTAAGTTATGACTTCTTATCAATTCGTTTTGACTCATCTCATTATATTTTAGTCCAAACAAACTTAGATTGGGTTGTGTGGTGATCCATTTTGATCCATTCAAATTTAACTCAACTCGTCAAATTGCTATTTAGTGGCAATTTGAGAGTGGTATTATAACAAAAATAACCTTAGCGGCATTAAATATTGACATTAATAAAGATTGCTTAAGTCTTTTCCGACATTAGTTAAGTGTCATTAGAACCAATGTCGCTAAAGGCTTTAGGGACATATACAAAGAGTGTCAATTGCCGCTAAAAATACATACTCCCTCTGTCCCTTTTACTTGTCCACTTTTGAATTGGCACACCTATAAAGAAAATAATTAATGACATAGTGAATTTACCATTTTACCCCTATTAATTATGATATAATAGGTAAAAAAAATTGTTCATTCTTGATTTATCAAAATGAACAAGTAATTAGGGACAATTATAAAAGGAAAAGTGGACAAGTAATTAGGGTCGGAGATAATATTTAGCAGTAACTAAGAATTAATTACCGTTAATAATCATTTTTGCTATAATGCGATAATTAATTAAGGTATAGTGGAACATCATGACATATTTGTTGTATTTTATTTTTATTTTTTTTAAAGAAAGAGGAAAAGTCAGAAATTGCAATACTATATATATTTTTCAATAAATAAAGTAAAAATTAGGCAAATCACATAATATAATATAACAAAGAAATTACTTTACCTTCTATCACTATCCTTTCATTAATACAAGATGCAACTTGTATTAACCTTTTGTGGGGAATTCAATTAGTGTTCACTTTGTGTGTAATCGTAATATTGTTATTTTAATGTGCATCGTTATAATGGATAAATTAAAATAAACGGAGCGAAAGTATCTTGCAAAAGAGTTAATAGGACAAAATGATAAATTTATTATATTATAATTATTGTTTTCTCAACAGACATTTCAAATTAAAATTTAATCAAGTTCCAATGAGGTACGAACAACAAGTGAAAAATCAAATGAAATAAAAAGAAGGAAAAATGCATGGAAAAATGCACAAGTACCCCCTAGATACACCTTAACTAAACTAAGGTCTTATTACCCGTGATTTATTTTATTTTTTTGTAATTTTATACACCTTTTCTCTTACGTGGCACACTTTGTGACTCCACATAATTGAGGCGCGTAGGAGATATTTAGATGCCACGTAAGCCAAAAAAATGCATAAAATTACAAAAAAAAAATTCAAGGGTAATAGGACCTTAGAATAGTTGAGGTGGATCTATGAGATTTTTTATCATAGTCTAGAGAAATACTTGTGCATTTTATTAATTTTTAATTTTTAACAAATTCAACATGAATATAACAACAATTTTAAAAAATTCGAGTAATTTAGATTAAAATAACATATTAAAAAGGGAATCAAAGTGAAAGAGAAGAAAGATGAGGCAATACCAAAATATGATAATCTTAACAAAAACATCATGATGAGGCAATACCAAAATATGATAATCTTAATGAAAACATCATGACATATTTCTTGTATTATTTTAATAATAAAAAATAAAAGAAGAGGAAAAGTCAGAAGTCGTAAAATTTTAAAGTCCAAGTGCAATAATACTATATTTGTTCTGCAATAAATTATTCACTTTGAGTGTAACCGTAATATTGTTATTTTATTTACTATTAACGAATATATATCGTTATATTTGAACCGAGACTGAGTAAACAAATTAAATTTCTTTACTTGCATAAGTTAAATCTAATATTATATTGAGCTTTATTGGTTTCATCCATGAATACTCAACGAGAATCATCTTCCCACTTGTCTTATGATGTGTTTTTGAGTTTCAGAGGTGAAGATACTCGTAAAAACTTCACAAGTCATCTTTATTTTCGATTATGTCAAGTTGGAGTTAATACTTACATAGATGATGAAGAATTGAGAAAGGGAGACGTCATTTCAAACAAACTTGACAAAGCAATTGAACAATCTAGAATTTCCATTGTTGTTTTCTCAAAAAATTATGCTTCGTCTAGTTGGTGTCTTGATGAACTTGTCAAAATACTCGAATGCAGAGCGAGGTTAAATCAGGTCGTTTTGCCTATTTTCTATGACGTTGATCCTTCTCAAGTGCGAAAGCAAACTGGATGCTTTGGCGAAGCTTTGGCAAAACAAAAGCAACGATTATTTGGAGCTGAAATAATGGAAAAGTGGAAAGCAGCACTCACTGAAGCTGCAAATTTATCTGGATGGGATTTGCGAAATATTGCTGATGGGTAAAACTTTTTAAATTCAACTATAGAATATTTTTGAATTTAAGAATTTGCCTAAGCTTATAAGTTTTGAAACATTGCAAAATTTCTTAAAACTCAGTGCCCAATCAAACTAACAGAGTACATAGTAATAATCGATGATCTGATAAAATAACAGCAATCAACCTGTTAAATGTAGTTAGAATCTACTAATAGCATAAAAATATCAATATGTATAAATAAATTCTGTTCTCTAACCTGGAGTCCCTGTTATCTGTTGGCTATTGATTTTGTTTTGTTCATTAGATGTTATCAAATATCAAAGTATTGTGTTGCTTTTTTTTTTTGCTTTTAACTTTTGTTGTTGCTATAAAATTGTAGGCATGAATCAAAATTTATTGAAAGTATTATAAAACAAGTTCTTCAAGAGGTCAACCAGACACCTCTAGATGTTGCTCATTACCCAATTGGATTAGATTCTTCTATCCAACATATAGAGTTGTTACTGCAAAGTGGATGTGAGCATGAAGTTCGTATGGTTGGTATATGTGGCGTTGGTGGTATTGGAAAAACGACTCTGGCAAAAGCTATCTACAACCGAATATTTCAGCAGTTTGATGGTAGTTGCTTTCTTTCGGACGTTAGATCAAAAACTGAAGAATTTGGTCTAGTCAAACTTCAAGAGAAACTACTTAATCAAATCCTCAAAAGTAAGGAATTTGACGTTGATAGTGTTGCTGAAGGTGTTAATCTCATCAAAGCAAGACTTGGGTCTCAGAAGGTTCTAATTGTTCTTGATGACGTAGATCATAGAAGCCAATTAGAATCCTTAACAAGAGAAAGAAGTTGGTTTGGCTCTGGTAGTGCAATAATTATTACAACCCGAGACGAGCATTTGCTGTATGGGCTTGGAACAAGTGAGATATACCAGGCCAAACTTTTAAATGACAATGAAGCTCAACAACTTTTTTCGCGTCATGCTTTCAACAGTTTTTCTCCACCACAAGAATACGATGAGCTGGCACAAGACGTAATACAGTATTCAGGTGGGTTACCATTAGCTCTTGTGACATTAGGGTCACATTTCCAAGGGAGATCCATAGAGGAATGGGGACACGAGTTCAAAAAACTAAGAGCAATTCCTCATTGTGATATTCAAAAGATTCTCAAAATAAGCTTTGATGGACTTGATGACAATACTCAGAGTGTTTTCCTTGATATAACATGCGCCTTCCATGGATGTTATGAGGATGAAGTGACCAAAACATTAAATGCGTGTGGTTTTTATACTGAAAGTGCAATTTCGACCTTAGTCCAAAGGAACTTGCTCCAAAGGGATTGCCGTTATTTGGTGATGCATGATCCAGTGCGGGATATGGGAAGAGAAATCGTTCGCTTGGAATCACCTCGAGACTCGGGAAAACGGAGTAGATTGTTCAACCCTCAAGAAGTCCGTGATGTTCTACAAGGAAATAAAGTCAGTAAATTCATATCATCTTTGTTTGATATACATTTAAGTTATCACCACAAAAACTCATTTCGTTTGTGCTCAATACTTCTCTGGCTAGTAAATTATCTCTAGTTGTTTGGTAACCACTCTGTACTTGAAATGAGTCAAAGACAAAGTTATCAACTAAAATTCAGCTATTTAACACTTATATAAATTGAATCGTTGAAAGATAATAATATGTAAATTTAATTGGTAGATAATTTTTGTTCTCTTTAATTGGTATAAAACATTTCTCTCTCTTAGTTTCTTATACTTAACATGGTCTTATGGTACTTCTCCTTTTATTTAACTACAGGGTTCTGAAAATGTAGAAGTACTGGTGGTAGAACGACGGGCATTAAAGGGTGTGAAACTGAGCATCAAAGCATTTCAGAAAATGATAAATCTTAGGGTGCTTAAAATCGACGACTTATATATTAGTGGAAATTTTGAGCTATTATCCAAGGAGATCAGATGGTTGTCTTGGAAAGGATGTCCATTAAAATACATACCATCAAATTTTCCTGCTGAAAAACTTGTAGTTCTGAATATGGAAGGGAGCGATGTCCAAGACTTTGGTTTGAATTTGCAGGTTCATACTCATTTTGGCAATTTCATATGTTCTGTTATATCGCAATTATGTGAAGGAAAATGGTCATTGAAATTATATTTTGTTTACTTTTTAGTGTTGTAGAAGTTTGAAGGAGCTGAATCTCTCTGATTGCAAGCGCCTCAGAAGTACTCCAAACTTCAGGGGTTCAAAAAGTCTCAAGATTTTGTCGTTTGAGAATTGCTCAAGTCTAAAGGAGATCCATCCATCAATAGGAAATTTGGAAAGTGTTAAAGAATGACAAAAATCCCACATCGGTGGTTAATGAGATGAGTGGACTCCTTATAAGGCTTGGGCAATCCTCCTCCCTTTGAGCTAGCTTTTGGGGTGTGAGTTAGGCCTAAGACCTAATTTCACAGAAAGACTAATTGATCTTCAATTGAGTGGTTGTAAAAGGATTAGAAAGACTAATTGATCTTCAATCGAGTGGTTGTAAAAGGATTACGGATCTTCCGAGCAGCATATGCCAGTTAAAATCCCTTGAATACTTGTGCATTAATGGCTGCTTATCTTTACAAACACTACCAGTTAACATTGGAGATATGCAAAACCTAGTAATTTTTCATGCATGGTGTACAGGTATAAAACAATTGCCAGTATCTGTTGAAATGCTAAGAAATCTTGAACATTTGCAAATGGGAAGTCGAAATTTAGAGGCCAAAAGGAGTTTTTCTCGAAGAAGAAGAGTCCGCCGCATAGAATCCTTGCCAATTTTTATTTTTCATTTAAGCCTTCCATATTTTGGTTTCTCCGAGCATGATATTCCTAGAGATATTGGAAGATTATCCAACTTACGTTATTTAGATTTGAGGGGCAACAATTTTCTCTATCTACCCTTTGATTTTTCCAAATTACCGTTGTTGATTTCCTTGTTTTTGAATGATTGTAAGAATCTTCAAACACTCCCATCACTATCAAATTTAGACTACCTTGAAAATCTTTTATCTTAGTAATTGCGAAAAACTGGTCAAGATTACAGGGTTGGACTACCTCCCATCAATAAAGATGATCGACGTGATTGATTGTATTTCCCTGCAGAATCAATTCAATGAAGGCTTCTTTAGTGCCATTGCTCTATCAACTCCGTCTATAAAATATGCAGATTTTAAGGTTTAGTCCCTCTTCTTCTCTCTCATATCACATTATTAATGATATTTGTCTTTATTAATATGTTTGATGAAGCTGCAGTTTCAAATTTATGTCGAAAGCAATGAGATTCCAGATTGGTGCAACAATAAAGTAACAGCTTCATCTATTTGTTTGACTATGCCCACAGTACAGAATAATGAGTATAACTTCTTCGGAATGGTTCTCTGGTTTGTTTCCCACTTTTGCAATGTAACCAACCGTCTTCAAAAGTTTGATGTTACTATTGACCAGCCTTCAGGTTTTTTCTGGAATTGGAGTTTCTATATACCTGAGAGTCAGGGAGAAGTATCATGTGTATATTACTTCTCTCTCTCAAATGGTAGACCTTTTAATGACCTGGACATCATCAAAGGCGGGGAACAGCTAAGAGTAGAGGATGGCAGTGACGGAGGCATAATAAAGAAGATAGGAGTACATCTGTTATATTTAGATCAACATGGTAATGTTACATCTTTCCCGGCAGTTGTGGATGATTCTTATACTCCCAAGTCCCAACCCACAAAGATAGATGTTTGATTTGGGTTGATATAAATTTTTAAGCTGACAGAATGTTGACAAGCAAACTACATATTGTAATTTTCAGCACCTCATACTATATCAATCATACAATTTTCAGTGAAATGTTGCTACTGTAACGAGGTTTGATTGTACTAGTATAATGTGAAACCATCATCGTACGAGACATGCCAGTCTTACCTGCAAGATGGGGAATTTTCATCAGACATGCTCAAATGCAACAAATCCATACGGATATGATGATCCAAATTGAAAGACCGCGAAAGAAATTAAACAAATAGAAGCTAGAATGTCAAATGACTCACTAATAATGCATCAATCTCAGAGTCCAGACCAAAACAGAACACAAGCAGGGGTAAATCAATGTCCAAATGTATTATGGACTACCCCTAGAAATCCATGGTATTAGCAATACTCACCTTAACGCACAATAGAGTGTATAACTAATGCAAACATTAATTATACATAAGTTGGAAAAGAGTACCAAACAAGATGCTACTAATACACAAGGCTAATGCATGTATTATTTTTTTAATACACTCTACCAAGTGATCCCTAAAGGGTACTTAAAACCGACGACTTATATATTAGTGGAGATTTTGAGCTATTGTCCAAGGAGCTCAGATGGTTGTCTTGGGAAGGATGTCCTTTAAAATGTATACCATCATATTTTCCATCTGAGAAACTTGTATTTCTGAATATGAAAGGGAGCAATATCCAAGAATTTGGTTTGATTTTGCAGGTTTGTTACTCAATTCTGCAATTCATGTGTACTGTTATATTGCAATTACGTGCAGGGGTGACTCAATGCCTTTAAAGAAAGACATGTGTCTTAGGCCATCAAAATCGCGCAGGGTGACTTACATGCAGGTTTGCAGGTTTTTTTTTTTTTGAAAAAGGCTATGAAATATATTTGAACTTTGACCAAAATTGCTATTATGATATCAAACTTTGGAAATGACATTTTACCCTCTGCAATATTTAATATTGTATTTTAAAGGTATATATATATATGTGTGTGTGTATGTGTGTGTGTGTACTCAGGTAGACATAAAAAATATTGCATAGTTATAAATAGTAATATGTTCACGTGGGCATATATATACCTTTAAAATACACTACTAAATAGTCCAAGGAGTAAAAGATACACTTTTTATAGTTCAAGAGGTAAATGGTTATTTACAAAGTTTGGTATCGTAAAAACAATTTCCGCTAAAGTTGGAGTATTTTTAGACCTTTTTTTTCCATTTTTTTTAAGAAACTCACACCACCAACAAAAATATGTGCCAAGTCGAATGATTATATGTACACATGGTAAAGCTAGTCAAGTTGGATGATTTTTCTAATTTCTAGAAATTAAGGGTTTAAATCATATTCAAAAAAAACATATTAAATCGTAAACATTCTTTGTAAAAAGTATGGCCAAATACAACTCCAACTTCAAAAAATTCAAATAAAGTATTTTTTTTCATAACTATAAGCCTAAGTAGTTTCACTAAATTTTCAGTATTTCTTATACATTGTATAGAATGTGAATTACATTGTATATAACGTGCATACGTACTAAATATTTTATTAAAGAAAATCTCTAAAAGTTGGACGTAATATTTATAAAATAATTTTTTAATATAATATTTCTAAAAATCGAAATCTACTGTATATATATTTCAAGACTTATGTATTATTACGTTAAAAGTCAATTTACTTGATGATGCAAAAAACATATAAACTAAGAACACACAAAATTAAAATTCTGAAAACGAAAGATGCATTTACGTATTCTTTTTAGGTAACTTGATCTTCTCGCCATGACTAAGACATGATCAAGTTTTAAAATATATATTTCTATTGGTTCAATCAGTTTCTTAATAAAAATAGATTGAGGATGTTTGTTGTTATATTTTGAATAGTATAAGGATGTTTTTTGTTCACTTGAATAATACAATGATATACATTAAATTTGAGGGATGATTTTAATCAAAAACTCTAAATATTTGAATTTATGACAATTCTTTATAGATTGAATTTGAAAATAACATAAAATCATAATGATTTGTCATAATTTGGGTACCAAATCTAAACTTTATAGTTTCAAATATTTTTTAAACAATATAGAACTACATTCGTACAAGGAACTATTTAAGATATGGATAGAGTTTCTCAGTCTTCTTGGTCTAGATAGTCACGTTTCTTGATCCTTAAAAGTAAAGAAATTACCGATAAGAGTTGTGATGGAGTGTTATGTACTTATTTATTCTTAATTAGAGATTTCGGGTTTTTGTTTAATAGGTAAGGAATCAACTTTTTTAGAAAACGTTTAACCCATCAATATACACTATCCCACAATAACTCAAATTTAATCGAACTCTAATGTGAATTTAACACTGGATGAAAAAAAAATGAAAAAAAAGTAAAGGAGTATAGTTATTACTCCTCAAAGTTCAAAATTCTAATATCTAAACACCTTTAAAATTTGATCAATGGAGTTTGAGAAAGATGGTGTATACATAATTTTACTTTTATTTTGTGTAAGTAAAAAAAAATTTGATAGATATTTGTTTCAAATAAAGCGTAATAAAAATCTAATATAAAAAGAAAAAAAATATAATAATGACGTAATTATGTTAAATATGACAGAAAAGGTTATCGTAACAATCAAATGCAAATGTATTTTTCCTTATTTAGGTTTTGTGCATAGAAAATTAAGGTCGTTCTCTTTGGTCAGCTATATTAGTCCATTAGTGCAAATTTCATTAAAAGTTAACAAATATTATTCAACAATTAGGTATTATCTATCTTTAATTTCTAGGACATGACGTTATTTAATTAAAATGCGTCATTTTCACTTTATTATTTGAAATAAACAAATTCTTCATTTTTTGGGTAAAGTTTTTTAGTCAATAAATTAATTCTTGGATATCTTTGAATTCTTTGAATAATACTACACTCAGCAACTTAAAAATAAATATCCAATTTTTATTCAAGATAGGTTTTGTCAACAACCTTAGACTATATACTCAAAGCAATTTTGATGTATGGCACAAAGTGAATCCACATAGAGGTTAAATAAATACCTAATACATAAACGTACATTTTTATTTGATATTAACTGATATTTATATTTTCTAACTTTGTAAATATATAAATAAATATTTAAATTTATATAATATTAAATAAATTAATATATACATCATACATGATAATATCCGACGTATATTATTTTACGTAAAACACATAATATTAAAGAAGGTTAAATTAAATTGCCTGATGCTCTGGGTGCCTTCTGAGTACTCTATGACAAATACTACTCAACAAATCTGAAAAATATATAATTAATCCAACATTTCTAATTTCTAGGAAAACCCAATTCTTTTTAGGTTAAAAAATATAGTTTTCATTTAGTAATAAAATATTAAAATATTGCAGTTAAATTTCATAGTAACTTGGTACTTTTTGCTACTCTCTAGGTCCATTAATGCAACATCTTCCTCGTTGAAATTTGTTATTTATCTACGTATAATACATCATATTGTATATTATCTACCATAATAATTCGACATAATACATCGATAATTTCATAAATTTATTAATATATTTTATTTAAATACATAATAATATATTTTGTTAGAAATTTTTTATTTAAATTTAAATTTTAAATATCTATTGCATGTATTTTCAAGAACTTATTATTTTAAAAAAATAATTACTTAAAATATATCATCTTATTAATTATCACGTTTTCTACGATAGCATTGTTTTGTCTCAATTCTTATGTGTCAAAATATAAGAGTCATAGTGTCGTTGTCACAACATAAAAATATCTTCTTCCTTTTCATCCTAAATCGTTTAATTTTGTTTAGCCAAAAGTTGGCATTAATAATGTATAAATGGATGTTGCTAATTCAGTTTATTAAAGCAAACTTACCTTAAAATATTTTCCTTTTTTCATATATCTTTTACTTATCTGCTACGTCTTATCTGCTACGTCAAAAGTAGATGTTCACTTTTACTTTATCCAGCATAAAATATCAAAAAATAATTTATTTTTTAATTTATATTAATTATCTTTATTATTAACTACTAATCATTTTTATTTTTCAACATTTAAATAACATATAATGATTAAGAGTGATAAAAAATAAAAATAATTATTTTATTTTATACAAAAAAGAGTTGGGTCAAACATGGATAAATTAAATTAAATAATCATCGACCAGATTTTAAAGATTTCTAAGATATCTCAACATTTAAATAATTTATATTCCCTTCATTTTGAATTAATCAATCATTCAGATATTTTTTATTTTTTAAATTAATTAATTATTCAATTTCTAGACTAATTTTAGAATATTCTTTTAATTCTATCCTTCATTAGTTAATATTGAAATTAGTTATTAATTAATTTTTAGTTATTTTAATTATAAATTTGACAATAATTAATAAGAATAAAAACAGAAAGTTATACTAATTTATGTCTTGATCTTCTTTTTTAAGAGGATGTGATACATCTCAACAATTCAATTAATTTGATATGAAAGAGAGTAATAATTAAGAGTGATATAGTGTAATAATTATTTTATTTGTTACTTTTTTTAAAAAAAAAAAAAAAGAAAAGAACTAAACTAAACATGGACAAATTAAATAAACATGAACAAGATTTTAAAGATTTCTAGGATATTATAAAATAAATAGTCAACTCAATTGTTTAATAATCTTCAAATACTCAAAAAAAAAATCTTCAAATACTACCATAAATGAAAAAAATGTCTGGATAAACTATAAATGATTAAGATAATTACACCAATCCATCACTAACCTTATCCTCATATTTATTAATTATTTAACACATATACATAACTTTATTTTTATGATTCATTTGTGAGTTGTCAAGATATGGATAGAGAGGTCATCTGAAGATCTCCAATTTTAAATATTTTGAAGAAAAAAAATCAAAATAAAATAAGTAGGTCAAATATTTTTTTAAAAAATAGATGAACGCATGATTAATCTTGTTGAGCTATGAATATTTATTTTATTTTACCTACATAAGTATTCAATATATCAAATCAAATTTAAATTTTTAGTTCATTAATCTTGTTGAGCTATGAATAAATTGTTTCTATGTATTATAATAAACTTTTAATATAGACACAAAAACTATATTTACACTAATTAATTTCTTATATTTATCAAAATATTCCATTTTAAATCATGTTTTCAATTGAACACCATAATAATTTCTAAAGAAATGTTTTAACTATATATTTTTATTTAAATGTAGAAAGAAACAAAATGCATGTCTTCTTTTTTATCTTCTTTAATTATACATACTAAATTCAGATTAAAAATAGGAAAAACTACGTAATATGACAAACTTCAATATATATTTAAATAATATAGCTATAGTTTAATTTGTTTTATGTTATATGATTATAACTATACAATAAATAGCAAATTTAATTGTATATCAATAATCAGTTTTTTTATGTTAAATATAAATACATAATAAATAGGAAAATTATTATTAAACTCATAATTAATTAAGTATTCATACCTTCTCTTTCATCAATATCTTTATATTACAGATTTTTTTTTGTATTTCCCCCCCAAGTCTTTCCAATTCAAGATCCTTTTGTATGATTGTAGGAGTGATTTTTGTGGTTCAATATATTATACTTATATTTATGGTTCAATTAAATGTCAAATGTTTATATTTAATAATACTTATATACATAAATAATTGTATTGTAATATTAATAAAATGATAATTTGTGAATACAAATGTATTTGGATACATAAGTAATTTATCCAATTTGATTAGGCAATACAAGTATAATTGGATACATCAATACTATATTTTTATAAATAAATACCTAAGTTAACGTCAAGCCTCAAGTATTATAGAAAACTTCACAAAAAATAGATCGACGTTCTGTTGGTTTTTTTAATTTTTTATATAGTCGAATACTTACACACTTAGATACATACACATTCTATTGTCTTTTCATTTTCTTATTTAACAAGAGTGTATTCATATTATAGTATATTGGTATATTCATTTTTTTGGTTAACAATAGTGTATCCATTTTTCAAATTATTGTATTCATATGCTAAAATTGTACTACTTTACCTTGTTATCATCCTTGATATATTAATACTTTACGTTTTATAAATAGAAACACCAATTTGAATTCAAAGTATTCATATGCTAATTGTCCAAGTAATACATTTTCCTTATTTAGTTATTGTAATTACAACTGTATTAGTGTATAAATAATAAAAAAATAAAAAACATATGCAAAAATACGACGAGAAAAGACATAAATAAACTTTTATATTCAAAATTTTATGAATATCTTTATGATTAATATTTAGTGAATATATTGTATTTAGGAATATAAATACAACCTTTTGCATTATGTGAATCAATCATATTTGCATACAATATGTAATTATTAGTTGGAAATTTAACAATGAAAATTTCAGTTATTTAAGAACATAATAAATGATTGATACTTAGAAGTTATGGTAACATATCATACCTCATTGTATAAATAATAATAATAACAATAAAATAAAAAATTAATACAAACATGCAGCTAGAAATTGACATAAAGTGTAGCCATTTATAGTAAATAACATATTTATAGCCATTAAACTTCAATAACTTTACAAATATAGTTATTTTTTAAAGTTATTCTAAAAATATCTCAATTTACGACTTATTGAAATGAATGCATATATTTACAAAAGTAACATATTTTTATGTTTTTAAGTTAACAATAAATAAACCAATAAAAATGAAATGTGTTAATTTTAGGAATTGACGTGTTTAATAAAAAATATTTAATTCAATTATCTTATTCTAATTAAGGCAAATAAATAATCAAGCCAAATACAGTTTGTATGTATTTAGGATATTATTTTGTCTATATACAGACATAAACAAAATACTGCATGATAATAAAGCTATAAACAGAGTAAACAACTTTAAGATTCTGATAATTCACACAACTCTATATATATACATATACCCTTGTTGTGTTATTACAAGCCAAAAACTGAAAAAGGGTGTTTTTTTAGTACTATTTTGCCTATTTCTGATCTGAAATTTCAGATTTTCCGGCGAGAAAATGGCGACGGATATGGAGGTGCAGCAGAACGCGAAGGAGGCGGTGGCGGTGGTTAATGGGTGTTGCAAAAAAGGACCTGGTTATGCTTCTCCACTTGCAGCCATGGATGGTCCTAAAGAATCTTTAATTTATGTCACCTGCATATATACTGGTAAAGATTCCTCTTTTTTTTGGTGTAAGATTCTTGAAATTGAGGCTTTTTTGTTTGTTTGTGAAGTAAAAGTAGTTGAAAAATGAAATCTTTGTTTCTGATTTTGCTGATCAAGTATGGTTTTTTTTTTTTCTGTCTGTTTTATGTTTGTGAAGTAGAACTACGAAATCTTGTTCTCTGATTTTGCTCATCAAGTATGTTTTTTTTTCTATCTGTTTTATGTTTGTGAAGTAGAACTCGTAGAAAAATGGAATCTTTATCACTAATTTTGCTCATCAAGTATGGTTTTTTCTTTGTTTTTCTGTCCTTTGGTGCCTTGGGGGTGAACTTTTTTATGGAAATTCATTGTAAAAATTCAGTCTTTAGAGGGCCAAAGGGGAATCTTGAGTGTATCAAGTGGTTTCCTGATTCCCTTTGGATTTGGGGGGGGGGGG